>NW_009207241.1:0-340 GCF_000690835.1 Fulmarus glacialis | reverse complement strand
ACACCACCCCCCTCCCCCGGGGAGCCACATCTTATAAACCTTTACAGCCACATTCAGAAGCGTTTTGCAGATTTTTAGTATTTTTAGTTGGCTTCCTAGGAAAACAAGGTTTACACAGTCATGCTGCCTGTTGCTCTGTTTGCTTGTCCCACTGTCTTTTAGCCCATTTTCCAGCCTAATCTGACGGAAACTAGAGGTCTCACAGACATTACATCCATTCAAGGCAATATCCATGGAGCAGAAATACCCCGTTCAGTGCCGCTGCCGTGTGACGGCAAATGCTAACGCTCCCGCCCGGCGCGCGCTGCGCCCCGCGCCTCACGCCTCACGCGGGGGGCGA
>NW_009207240.1:0-18283 GCF_000690835.1 Fulmarus glacialis | reverse complement strand
GCCCGTGCACGTATTGCAGACAAAGCAGAGCCACCCCTCTCCCAGGCTCCTCGAGTCTCCTCCTTTAGCGAGACTTTTTAAGTAACTTCCAGCATAGGTCTCAACCCATACAGGGGTGTAAATAAATAGCTCTATCTTCATTTTCCATCCCCTTCCAGACCTCTGAAAACTGACTCCAGAGGAGAATAAAGGACAAACCTGTGGAGAAAAGCAGTCCTGGGAGCTAGCCGGCGGGAGTCGGGGATGCCACAAAGCCCACATAAGACGCTCCCTGATCGCATCTTTCCAGCTTTGACTTCACAGTCTATTTTTAGCACAGCAAAAAGTTTAGCAGTTTCACAGCAGTCGGTTTAGCGGTGTCGGGAGAAGGTCCCAGCCCTGCCATTCATGACCTAGAAGGCAGATTCGGATGTTTGATTCATCTGGAGGCTGTTTCCCAAGCACAGCGGCTGAGCCGATGGGTCACACGCGTCTCCCGTCATGGGACGACAGCAAAAGCTCGTCCTCCCTCCGCAGTGACTCACGGGCTGACAGAAGCATCGAGGCTGGAATTACAGCTGTTCCCCCGTCCCCCTCCCTTCCTCCTTGTCCAATGTGTCATATTAAAGGGTGATCGGCTTACACATGCTCCAGTATGGATTCCTGAAGCTTTGTAACGGCTATATATAAAAGCCCTACGCTGGAAACAGAAGTACACAGACAGCTGCGATAGTAGCAAGCGTTTCACATTCCCAGTGTGCTGACGGTCTGGAAGCAAGGGAGACTCGCGAGCCCTGCTTTGAGTAAGTTTCTTTACCAGGGGCTCAGGTATAGATATCTTCGTAAATACATATATATAAAAGAAGGATTGGGAAAAAAAGGAGTGGTTACTCTTCGCCATGGGTTTGCCTTTTGAACAAGTGGAAGAACTGCGTCTCTACCAGCAAACTCTCCTCCAGGATGGACTCAAAGACATGTTGGACCACAATAAATTTCTGGATTGTGTCTTAAAAGTCAAGGGGAAGGAGTTTCCCTGCCATCGGCTGGTGCTGGCAGCTTGCAGCCCATATTTTCGAGCGATGTTCCTCTCGGACATGGAGGAGAGCAAGAAAAGGGAGGTCAGTTTGGAAGATGTTGATCCAGATGTCATGGGCAAGATCCTCCATTATATCTACACCTCCGAGCTGGAGATCACAGAGCAGAATGTGCAGGACATCTTCTCTGTGGCCAACATGTTCCAGATCCCCTCCATCTTCACTGTCTGCGTGTCCTTCTTGCAGAAGCGGCTTTGCCTCAGCAACTGCTTGGCTATCTTCAGGCTGGGCTTGATGCTGGATTGTGCCCGGCTGGCCGTGGCAGCTCGGGATTTCATTTGCGATCGCTTTGCTCTGGTCTCTCGGGACGAGGAGTTCTACCAGCTTTCACCTGATGAGCTTATTGCAATCATCTCCAGTGACTCCCTCAACATCGAGAAAGAGGAGACTGTCTTCGAAGTAGTGATGAAGTGGGTGGGGACCAAGGACCATGACAGCCGGCAGAAGGCCTTGCCTGTCATCTTTGAAAGCATCCGCTTCCGCCTCATGCCCAACGACTACATCAAGGACCACGTGGAGAATCACGCCATGGTGAAGTCCAGCCCGGAGCTGGTCAAGAAACTGCAGATGGTGAAGGATGCCCAGAAAGGCAAATTCACTGTGGTGAAGAAGAAGAAAGTGAAGAAAAGCAGTGAAAAGCAAGCGAAAGACAATGTTGTCAATGGAGCCATTGATGAGGAGGAAGGTACAGAGGAAGATGCTCTCCCAGGGATCTTAAATGACACAATGCGCTTTGGGATGTTCCTCCAGGACCTTATTTTCATGGTGAGCGACAGTGGAGCAGTGGCCTATGATCCCACCGCCAACGAGTGCTATTTTGCCTCCCTGTCTACTCAAATCCCAAAGAACCACATCAGTCTGGTGACCAAAGAGAATCAGATCTTCATTGTCGGCGGACTGTACTACAATGAGGACAGCAAAGAGGATCCCATGAGTTCCTACTTCCTACAGGTACTAACTTTATCTTTCTTTTGTTTCTTTGACCACTTTGCAGCATCACCAGTCTTTAGCCTCCATGTGATGCCAGTAATATACATTGTCATGTGATGTTAAAAAGAAAGTTGTAAATGAAGATGAAACTAGAGACTCTTCTCCCTATATTTTTAAGGCAGATCCCACAAAGGCGGGGTTCTAGTCATTGAGGAAGGAGGCTTGAAGGGGTAGGTAATAGGAATAACCCTTCCTGATGCAAATCATGAATAGGGGACCACGTTGAACAGTGTATTTGGTCCAGCCTTGGCCACCATAGGGCACACGAACTGGAAGTTTAGTGGCATCAGGTCTGGGTTCAGCTTTGCATCTTTTATGTTCCCTGGTTATCAATCCCCAGCAAAACCCAGGGGTGACTCTGCCAGGTACCAACAAAGGGAACAGCAGTAGCTACAGCCACAGAGCAAACACTCCAAGGACACAGGGTATGTCCTTACCTACCATTAGGTGCCCCATTTCCAGTGCTGTTCTTGCCCCTGGAGGTGTGCTAGGTCTAGCTCAGAGTCTCTGGCCATTTCTATCATGTGCGGGGGAAACCATGGTGTGACGTCTTTTGGGATCCTCCACAAGAAAAGTGGCTGTGCTAACTCAGCAGTAACTAAAGCTGTGATCAGATCGAGCTGTGCGCAGGCAATCTGAGCCCAGGCCTGGGCTGTAACTCAAGAGCACCTTCCCTGTAGACAGCTAACGCAGGGAGCCTACCCTTCCTGCTGCCCCTCCCTCCCCTTCCTGCTGACCCTGTAGGAATCCAGGAAAACCTCTGTCCCACCCCTGCTACCCAGAAATCCTTATGTTCTTCTCCCATGGCTGACATATCTTCCGGGAGGAAACAATAACTTGTCCAGGCAGAAAGGATAAAGTAAGGGTAGTTCCCAAGCCGAAACATACAGCCTTGATCCCTCCATCGCCTCATTGCATGGGTAGGTCTGTACACCTGCACCATGTGTGCAGGGACCATGATTGTCCTCACCCGGAAAGGGTCAGGCTTTGGAGCTTATGCAGCCCAAGTGAAGGCCGTGAAATGAGAAGTCAGGAGGAAGAAACCGCAGCCCTAGAAAGCAGGATGGAGGAGGAAGGCAGTGGGAGTGCGGGGGAAATGCTGTTTGAGATATAGCCCTTCGCACCGGACAACGGATGACAACAGCGGCTGTGGCCAGCTCCATCACCTGCGCAGAGCAGGTAGACGGGCTGCTATGTCTAAAGATCAATGCTCCACCAGTCTGGTTGCTGGCCACGCAAGGTAATTCCTTGAGCAGCAGTGAAGGTCCACCATGTCCTGGGCTGTTTCAGCATGACTGCAGCGAGCAGGTCAAGGGAAGTGATTTTTTTTCCCTTTGGTCATCCAATTGTGAGACCACATCTGGATGCTGTGTCCAGTCTGGGGCTCCTCAGTACAAGGGAGACATTGAGACTGCAATGAGTCTAGCAGAGGCCACCAAGATGGTCAGGGGTGGAGAACGGGAGGTACAAGGAGAGGCTGAGCTGGGTCTGATCAGCCTGGAGAAGGGGAAGGGAAGTTGTCATTGGTGTCTGCAGCTCCCTAATAGGAGGGGACACAGAAGAGGGGTCCAGACTCTTCTTGGATTTGCACAAAGATGGGATAAGAAGCAATGGCCAGGAGTTGCAGTAAAGGAAATTTCAGTTAGCTGTGAGGAAAACCTTCCTCAACGTAGCTGTTGGAGTATTGGAGCAGGGGTCCAGAGAGGTCACAAAACCTCCATCCTTGGAGACATTTAATATTTGACTGCACAAAGCCCTAACAACCTGCTCTAACTCCAAAGCTACACCTGCTTGGAGCGTGGCGGCTGGATGAAAGACCTTTGGAGGTCCCTTCAACCTAAATTATTCTGTGATTCTAAGCTGCAAACATCAAGATTTCTATATTGATCTCCCAGTTTGCCACTGACTCAGTAGCAAATTACTTGGGCATCGTGTGGCCGTTTTTAGCTCCTTCCCCACAAGAAGGGGACAGTGGTCCCTTCACGGCTCGCTGTGGGACTCATGCATGGGAGGTGCAGGCAAGTCCCAGGGCTGGAAGGTGCCACCCATTTGCAAAGGTGTAATTTGTTGCCATCAGTGCCATTACATAGCTCACGGTTTCTGTATGAGTAAGAGAGTCTTTTGAGCCTTTTTTCAGCTGAAACTTCACACAGGTGTAGCCAGGCAGCTGTACGATGGACCCTTGAATCACCCTGCCAGTGGAGCAGCATCTTACACCTTCTGACTCTGTTTCTGGCCTCCCTGATTTCACATTCCTCTTGCTGAAGCCAGGAGGGTTAGGTCAGGGATAGTTTAGACTTAAGGACAGGCACCAAAATATAAAAATGCTGAAAAATCCCAGAGGCCTTGCAAATTTGGACAGGAACAGAATGATTCCATTGACATTTCAGATGGAAAAGGGCATCCTTTATTTGTCATTTTTAAGATTTATGACTTGAAAACAATGCTGAATCCATCAAGAAGCAGGAACTATCCTGATGACTGAGCTGTTCGGGCTTGCACTATAAATAACACATATGTGGACCACAGCTTACAAAGAGACAATAAGCACAGGCACCCAGCTGAGGCCGAGTCTTTGGAGGCAACCCAGCAAGCTGAAGCTCTTTGGCCCGAGCCCACAGCAAACAGTGCTTCAGGCAATGATGTATCACAGCTTCATCTTGCAGAGTGTCACCAAACTGGCTGCAAGACGGCGCTCCAGACTTAACCCATGAAGTCCCTCCTCTGCTACCAAGCTACATTAAAAATTTTTGCCCCAGTTTACAGTTCCCATCAAGCCATGGTGCCCAGAGAGCTTCCTGCTTCATAACGTTTCACATCTTTTTTTCTGGTGGGAGACGAGGCAATGATCTACAGATGTCCAAGGATCTGCAAGGATTTGGCTATCTGATCTAGTAGAGTTGTATGGCTCAGTTTCCCCATCTATCAGATGGGTCTGGCACACTTTGGTCAGCAAGAAAAGCTTTGCAGCACCGTCTCAGTTGTATTGTACCATATTGGGTAGATAGGTGTTGTGCAAATAGCCTTTGTGCGGATAGACACACGTTTCATCTCATGAACTCTCAAGCACACTGAGGTGATACGGGACGACATCAGTATCTTGAGAAGCAGAGGAGGGACATGACAACTGATCATTTGCCAGAAAGAAGAAGAATTGGTGGGAGAAGAATGGGCTCAGGGGAGTGAGTTGTGTAGCCAACATTGCCAACACCACGTTGTTACCTGGCAGAGATGAAAAATATCGGGGTGAAATACTGCTGAAGAGGTTCAGGCAAAATTTCTAAGATTGATGTGCTTCAGCTCCTCCAGTGTCAGGAACTATCTGTTATGGGTCCAACACGGGACTCTCATCCGAAGATGACCAAGCTTGCTCCAAGTCAAGGCTTTGGCGCACAGAGCAGAACATGTTCCTGCTGGTGCATCTCTGCTCTTATGCCTTGTCATAAAATATATTTCATATGATATATGACTAAAAATGGACTATGGACTAAAATCCCCCATCCTGCACAGATGGTAAGGCACAAGCAGAGAACGACATTGCAAAAAAGTGCCTACCGGGGTGACCAAGCTGCACGTGGGCATGGACTTTGCCCTCAGCCTCTGGACCCTGATTTTTGCTAAGCAAATGGGCCGAGTGAGCACAGGCTAATGACCATGTGTTTCCTTTCAGTACGACCATCTGGATGCAGACTGGCTGGGGATGCCCCCCCTGCCCTCCCCTCGCTGCCTCTTTGGCCTGGGAGAGGCGGAAAACTCCATTTTTGTGGTTGGAGGGAAAGAACTGAAAGAGGGAGAAAAGACCTTGGATTCGGTCCTGTGCTATGACCGGCTGTAAGTGTTCACCTGCGAGCGCGGGGCGGGAGGTGGTCGACAGGAGAAGGTGAAGCAGCTGCTGTGCAAAATGACTCCAGCCCTCCAGGGACCGAAAGGTTTTGGAGACAGGGCTTGAACTCTCCATCTAGATGCTGGGACCACTGGGACTGTCTCAAGCTGTACCCTGGGGCTCTGAGCTGTCTCTCTCCAGCTGCTTCATTTATTGTAACTTAACCTCCAGGAGATGGAAGCCGTAATGGGGATATTATGTTATCAGGGACCAAACTTAGCAGATGCTCACACGGGACCTGCAGAGAGGAGCAAGGGGATTTTTTCCTTCTGCTCTTGCCCATCAGTTTGGCGACCTTCACTGTGGTCTCACCAGGAGTGGCTTTGGACAGGAACATTTGTTTTGAAAGTATTCAGATGTGGCACTGAATGGCCCACTCTGAGAGATAGCAGGCTTAATATACAATTATTTTCTCACAATGGGCTCTGACCCATGTTATATCATGAGCGTTATTAAAAGGCACGGTCCCGTTCTGCTCGCAGGAGGCAAAAAGACTGCTCCTCTCTGCCCCAAAGAGGCAGAACAGTAGGCGTTAACAAGCCTTTGCTTGGTCTATATTTAGATCTGTGTGCTTCAAAGTCTGTTTTATAGGCAGAGATTTGAAACCAGTTTCATTCCCACAGAACAGGGCATTTATCTGCCCCTGCAGACTCTGGGAAAGGCTGTGTCTGCCCACGCTGAGTGCTCGGGGGGTGCTTTGAATACCGATTTGAAGCTGGTAGCGATGTGATCAGCACCACCTGTATTTCTAGTATTATTTAGGTCAAAACTTTAACTGTAACAAACCTGGAGAGGGCAAACTGCTGGTCTATGGGATCAAATATTTGCCCAGAGTGGGTGGACAATTAGAAAGCACTCAGAGCCCAGGCATCTCAGTTCTTAGGTAAAATAAAGTGCAGGTCTTAGGGGCTACAACCTACATGTACGAAAACTGGGGACAAGTCTAAGCTACACAGACATCTCTTGAGAAATTGGTCAGCCCTGTTTGGGTCCCCATTTGGGCTTTCCAAAGCCTTATAGCTACACCCTTCAACACAGCCCTGCACTACAAAATACAGACATACCCACCGTGGGTCCTTTCTGAGTGTTGGCCAACCATTGCATCTCAAAGTGGAAGGTGATGGCCAAAAAAGAAATTTGTCCTCATGATCTTACACCCCTAAGTCACATTGGCTTTAATTTTTTACATAATGCAGAAATCTCTGTCTCGTCTGTGTCTAGCTGGTAATGCTTGTAAATGAGGTGAGGTCCTGGGAGAAGAGAGGCTGTGTATGCACAAAGCCCAAAAGTAGAGGATGCTGCAGATAAGAATGAGCATTAGCATAAACATCCTGCATATTTTGTTTTCCTTTTTTTTTTTTTAGGATCACAAAATTTACTGGTTGAGCAATATCTCATTGGAAACCTCATATTTTTGAGACTGTGTTTTCTGTTTGCCAGGATCTGTGCTGGCCTCTAAGTCTCGAAAGTGCCTCCGGGCCTCACCCAGCAAGCTACAAGTCCTTTCACTTCCCATCTTTCCCTGATCCAGGTCCTTCAAGTGGGGTGAAGCCGATTCCCTTCCCTATGCAGTCTATGGCCACGCCGTGGTATCGCACAAAGACCTCGTCTACGTCATTGGCGGCAAAGGAAGCGACAAGTAAGTCTAAAAGCAAGAGAAATGGAAGGAGTCATCCCCCAAACTAGTGGGAGTGCAGAGCATGAGTTGGTACCTCCCCAACCTGGATGCTATGGGTTAAGGAGGGTTGGATGGGGTGTGAGACGTGGATCCTTCCCTCTCAGCTCACCTTGGTGACTGCAGCCCTTCCCAAGCCATTAGGAGTCCTACAGGGACATTAGGGAGATGGCACTGTCTTTGCAGGAGAGGGAACATACCATCCCCTTAACTCACAATAAATAAATATCGCACAGATTGGGAGAGGCCCTGAAGAGCAAGAATCCCCTTCACATTGAGGGTCTCCTGTCTTGGACTTGTGGAGCAGCGTGGTCCTAGTAGTCAAATCCAGATGGATATTTGCAATAGGGGGGAAAAAACTTCATCAAAACTGACTCCTGTCCTGCCCTCCTGCAGGAGATGGGCTCAGCAGAAAAAGCTTTTCCTGGGGAACACTGCAGAGATTTCTTTGCGAGCCAGAAATGTGACCGTCTGCAGAGCAAACATGCCATAATGCAGCAAAACCAAGTCCTGCTCTGAAAGGATTATGGTCCAAGAAGCGTGAGCGTGCATACATTCACACACCTCACCTTGCCGTCCCGGGGAACGGGGCTGTTACTGGTGACACTGCACGGCGTCAGGTTGGATCAGCAGCACTGAAACACCCTCTGAGGGCTGTGGGCGAGGTCCTGAGAGGCAGTTAGCTACATGGGCCCTTATCCAGCTGTGTGAACTCAATGTCGAGCTTTTAGGACTCCTATCCAAAGCGGGCACACCAGGAGGGGATGTGTTATACACACAAATGATGTCTCCAGGCATGGGCATCCTTGGGTGCGCACCCAAGCAAAGGCCATCATGCCGATGTGGAGGAGCTAAATCCTTTCTAGAGACCCCCATGTTCTTCCCAGCAGACATCCCCCAACTCCTGCCCTGCAAAACTGCCCCTCGGCAGGCGATCGAGGCTCCTTCTCTCTCTCATCCTTCTCTAGGAAGTGCCTGAAGAAGATGTGTGTCTACAACCCATCCAAGTTTGAGTGGAAGGAGTTGGCTCCCATGAAAACCGCCCGGTCCCTGTTTGGAGCCACTGTGCACAAAGACAAAATCTACGTGGCGGCTGGTGTTACTGACTCCGGTTTGACCAACTCGGTGGAAGTCTATGACATTGCCACCAACAAGTACGTACCTGAGCACACCTTCAGGGCATAGTTACACAAGGGGCAGCTGCAAGTGTACATTAAGCAACTTCCAACCATTCTGGAGTTTGCTTGCAACTCCCAATACCAGTTCCTCCCAGTCTGTATTCCTCGGACACCTGGGCATCACCAATGTCACTGCAGTTGGGCTATGGATCATCATTTCAGGCTCACCTTCAAAGCAGTTTCACCAACTGGTGCAGCCCTTGGGTTCCCTGCGGAGCTGTAGCTTCATCTTCGCAGCTTCACCTAACGCAATAGACTCTCTGACTTTGGGTGGGCCTTGCAGCTGCAGTCCCACCACTGGGACCTGCTGGTCCATACCAGGTGTGCTTCACAGCTCACCTACTCAATGCAAAATGAAGTTGAACTGTGATGATGGAAACAGATATCTCTAACAACAGTCAACGTATGATCCCATCCCATACAGACCTACACAAGTTAATCTGTCACTAGGTAATTCAGTTGTTGATTCCCAATTCAAGGCCAGCCTCGGCGCAAAGATAGGCAGGTTGCCCTAACATGTCCCCTCTCTCGATGTGGCAGGTGGGACACTTTCACTGAGTTCTCCCAGGAGCGCAGCTCGGTCAGCCTGGTGAGCTTGGCTGGGGTGCTCTACCTGCTCGGGGGGTTCGCCACGGTGGAGACGGAGTCTGGAGACCTGGTGCCAACGGAGCTGAATGATGTTTGGAGGTGATGATCTTCCCCGGGGCTGTCCAAGAGAGCGTGGGAGGGATGTTAGTGAGAGCCACCGAGGGAACAGACAGTTTCTGTCTTTCTTGATGCCTTCAGTGTGGGATGGATGTTGTTATCCCAGCACAAGGCTGCAGGCTCAGTGCAGGGTCTCTGGGTGAGAAGCTTGCCCTGTGCTGGAGGGCACGTTAAGTGATTCAGTGATCTCTCCCAGCCTCATATAGCAACGTACCAGGGAAAAGCTGCTCCTTTAGCTTTGTTGCTGCATTGACATTTTGCCTGGAGCTGGTTCCAGACCTCCCCTTTGACGTGAAGCAGTGTTTGTGCAAGGCATGCTCTCCCTGGGAGAAGCCAGTGCTCGGGCTGGAAATCAGATAGTCTTACGTGCCAGCAAAGTGGGCAGAAAGCACTTTCTGACGGTTGCTAATATAGCGTTAGCTGCTCCTGTCCTTCACATCTGTGGCTCTAGAGCACCCTCAGCAGGTACCTGCTGGCCTTCACCATGGATGTTCAGTCTTGGTGCCATCAACCCATTTCCCAATGGAAAAATACACTCTCCTCTGTGAGACCACGCGCTGTTATCCATGTCCCCTAGCCTGGCGCTGCAAACCAGAGCACACCAGGGCTGAAAGTCCTCATGCAGTTCCCATAGATATCTTGTGGCCAAATAATGTCTGCGAGACATCACACCATGCATCAGATCTCCCACCATTATGGAGAGCAGCTGAAGTGAGGGAGAGGAGATGCCTTCCTCACCGTAACTCTCTGTCTGTCTCTCCCCAGGTATGATGAAGAGCAGAAGAAGTGGGAGGGGGTCCTCCGGGAGATCCAGTACGCCTCCGGTGCCACTTTCCTTCCCGTGCGCCTCAATGTTTTACGTCTAACGAAGATGTAGCACGGCGTGATTTAATATTTTTCCATGGGGGTCTGGGGCAAGGAGGGATGGGGGGGTGAGGCCACACTTATCAGTGCAGAGGTGTGGCATCTGGGTACTCTGTAGGACATTGCATCTGTGATTGGTGCCATTTTACTTAGTCAAATGGGAAAGGGGGGAAATTACCTTGAAGCCCTATGGGAGCTTGAAGATGCTGACAAGATAACTAGAGAAGGGATCTGGAGTCTGCAAGGAGCTGGGGTAGACTGAGAAGCATGGAGCAATGAGCTGTTCCAGTCTCAGTAGTCAGGACAAAAAAGATCATACTTTTCTTCCACTTCTTTCTCCATGTTTTTCCCCATCTTCTCAACTGCTGTTGAACTTCCCCAACCAACAGTGGAGGCAGAAAGTGGGTCCCGAGGGACTAAGCTGATGTTCCCTGGGGAAGGGGGTCTATAAGGTATTTCCCCACCTAAGGTAGCTGTGAGCATGGTGCTAGAGCCCACCTTGGAGAGGAGAAGGAAGGGTCAAAGTCAAGTGGTACAGGAGAGACTTGGGCAGATTTTGGTGAGTTCCTGGGTGATGAGGGTTGTTGGGATGAGACGGTTAAAAGAAAAGAGCATGTGAGCACGGGCAGCAGAAACACTTTGGAAGCTGCAATGAAAAGAAAATAGTCTTAGTCCTTGCCTCCACCTTGACTTTGGACTGAAGAGACACCAGGAGCTAAGGTCTGCGGGAGGGGAAGAGTCATGCAAGCAGTAGGGTAGGAAAGTGGGGAGAGATGGGTGGGGGGGCCATGTGCACTCATCTCCAGTCTTTTGGGCTCCTCATCTTCAATCACAGATCACAATGTTCTCACCTACGGTTGGACAAGTGCTGTTTTTCAGGGAAAGGTTTTGTATTTATGCTGTTTCTCTTATTTTTAATGTTCTGCCCTTTTCTTTTTAAAGAGTATTCTAGTTTGCTAAGTACATGGAGATCTCAGATGTGTTTGGCTCAAAAAGAGCTTCCCACTGAGGAAAAAAGCATTTTTTTTTTAAAGTTATCCATAATGAAGTTTTGATAGAAACATGACTATACTGGCAGCAGGACAAAGATCTGTTGGAGCAAAAATCTCCTGATGCCCACAACATCTGACCAGTGGTTGATTTAAAAATAAATTATTAGGCTATTTCGAAAGAAATCCTCTGTTTGCATGTTGATAGAGTTGTAACTGAATGTCCACCAAACACAAGGACCAAGCAAAAGCTGCAATGAACACGTGCAGCAAACCAGCCCCATGGAGAGCCCTTGCACAGCCCCAGCTTTTATTCTTCTTATTTTCCCCCATGTGGAAGCTGAAACACTAGCATTCATATCCTTACAGCTGTTCTCCATAGATATGAGGACTAGAAGCTTACCTAGGACTAGAAGGAAGCTGGATGCCTACATGATCTCATGACACCGTGAACAGGGGTGATAATAAAAAAGAACAAATGCAAACCTTGCAAAATAATACCCTCAAAGTGGCATGAAAATTATAGTATCAAAAATTGTATCAGGCTGATTCATCTAGCTCAGAATGCAGTCGTGGAGAAACTAAAACATGTTTGGAAGGAAAGACAATTTGGCATGAGTAAAGGAACCAGAGTCTTGTCCTGGTTTCATTTTAAGGATTTAAAAAGTTACAGGATAATCTCCTTAGAGGACAATCACATCAGAGCAGTAATGAAACATTTTCACAAGAAAAATAAATCCAAGGTGACTGGCTGGCACAAAATAGCTCAGAAGAAAAAGAAAAAAAAGGCAACAAAAACCTTTGAAACAATATCAAACGTGTAAAAAATGCACTGCAAAAAAAAAAAAAGAAATCACCTTCTACCCAGTTCTGCAGAAATTCCTGTGGATAACTCCCAAGCTAATTGAAGATGAATCTACCAAATGTAGAATATCTTGTGGCAGAAAAGAAAAAAAAAAAGAAGAAAAAAAAAAATCCATGCATAGAATAATAATTTTTTAAAAGTCATTTATTGCGGTGGCAGAATACCACCTCCTGCCCGGGATGGGAAACCAACACCTTTGGTTCAGCTCTTCTTGCTGGACACAGAATGGAAAGCTGTTGGCACTTGGTCCGAAGACAGGGTTAATCCCCATAGGCCCGCTGCCACGTTGCTTGGCTCTCCTGGGGGAAATCTTTGAAGTCAACAGCAATGTTGCTGAGTCTCGATGAGTTGTTATGGTGTCGTCCCTTGATAATGGCTTGAGAGGTAGCGATTAAAACTGGTCCCCATCCTCGGTTGCTCACTTCACAACTGTCCATCGGGAATACGGTTAATAGGACCTTAGTGCTCCTGTGTGGTTCACATCCATTATAAAGCTGTGGGAGATGCCATCACTGGCACAGGGCAAGAAACCATAAAAGGAAAAATAGCTGTTGTATAAAAGGACCCAGAAGAGCTTGAAATATCCCATCACTTGAGCAACGAGGGCCAAACCCCAGTGCGTGCAAGCCAGCGTTGGCCCAAGGAAGGCAGCAAAGTTGCACATCACCAAGTGCAAGTCTGGCCCAGAGATGTTCACCACCACCTCGCCAAGAGGCTGCTTCAGTACAGATAAGAAATGCCAACATGAATACTCAAAGAGGCATCACTCCTCGCTGCTGCCCGGCGTTTTCCCGGCTCAGGTGCACACAAGGTGGCACAGGTACCCCACAGGTATCTTCTCTGGGCAATGCCAGCTGCGAAGGAGTAGGTACATCCCAAGGGTGAGGGAAAAATCGTCTCTTCTTCCATTAGCTTCCCAGTATCAGTGCTGATGTTAGCTGGCGAGGTTCCTACCGCTCCATTTTACATCAATAAAGGCACTGGATCCTTTTGGATCGTCTCCTTGGTTTCTCCACTGTTTACAGAGGAGCTCAGGGAGCCCCAGCTCATAGCTCACCCAAATCTCATGGAGCCAGTAGGAACCAGGAGCTCAGCCCTCACCAAGCCCCTTCTTCCACCCACTCATCACCCTTCCCTGAAAAGCTACTTTTGCTGGCCCCACAGCAGTCCAGTTGTCTCACACACATGCACACACCTCCCACCAAACCCAACGCAAAGGCTATACGTGTGAAGCAATGGCAGCGGTGAACATGCCATGAGAAGCCCATCCTGCCGGGCTCTGACTCCTCACGCAATTGCCTGAAAAGAGACTTTAAAAAAAAAAAAAAAAGCAAAACTAAGGTAACAAAGGAAGTGGTGGAGCTTTCAGTTTTCTTTTATAAAAGACAAATTGTTTATTGATTCAGTCCTTCCACTTGCAACCTCTTTGGTAACAGTCATAACACTTCCAGACTGGGAGAACGCAGTGGAGAGGCCCAGTTCTGACCTCTCACCACTTTCAGAGCTCAGTGACCCCTGACGTGCTTTGGTGAGAGGCCAAAAGCAGGTTTCAAAGCACGGCCAAGGACCTGGCCTCTAGGGACAACCCAAAACAGCCTACCGTGACTCATCTTGCTCGTGGGTGGCCCAGTGAGCAGCCCCAGCACCCCCAGGCAGAAGGTGGCTCAGGATGGGAATGCACGTTGGTCCCTTGGTGCCAAGGCTGACTGAGCCGTGCCCTGGTAGGCAGCTTTGATGCACCCCTTGGGACCTCCCGGACATTGGCCAATAGGGCCGTCAATGGAGCAAGACTCGCCCATTCCTGCGGGTAGGCAATGACTTGCCCCAGTTGGCCCCATGCTGATGCACTAACCCGACCATCTCAGCCTCCCCCTCATCACACCATCCCAAAGAGAGTAACTGCTGTACTTGAAGATAAACATATATTGATTACACGTCATAAAAAAAAAAAAAAGTAATAATAATAATACATTTCCTAGAACATTACTTAAGACGCTTCCGAAAAGCATCCAAGCTTCCCCTCCCCTCCCCGCCTTCCCTTATCTATACAGAATAAAGTGCTTCATTTCGTTTGTTCACACTAGTAGAGCCACCGATACACTCGTAACTTGGCATGTTTGGGCAACCGATACTGAATGCCGTAAAATAATATAGAGTCGAACACCAGGCATGAGAAACTAGTTTTGAGGCAAGTGCTTGGGGGTCATTCATTTCCTTCAAGTTCCATGCTACTGAGGTTGTTCTTATTCCTATTTTTTCCTTTTTTTAAAAATTATTATTTTCTTCCTTTGCAAGTTCGACCCAACTCCCATCGTGGTTACGTGTCACCAGGCAGGGCTGCGTGTGGGGAAGCTCTCTCCGTCCGTGTGAACAAAGGGCGTCTGTCCGTCCATCCTTCCCTCTCTACTTCAGGCGAACCAAGAGTTTAATCAGTGGAGTTGTCTAGCAGCGGATGCTTGTCTCTATTGCACTGTCACAGCCGTTCCCACCCGCCGGCTGTCCATCCATCCATCACCTTCCCACCGCACCGGGGGTTATCCGGGGGTTATGGCTGTGGTCCGAAGGGCCAGCCGTGCCTCATGGCCATCATGAGGCTAACTGGTCTCTGCTACCAGGCTCCTGGGATATATAAACCAAAAATCACCCTCCCCACATGACTCCCTCCCTCCCCAGAGTTCAAATGAAGGGGGAAAAAAAAAAATGCAAACCCGGAGAGGTCTGGGGTTAGGCATGTGGGCAGAGTTGTCAGCTGAATGTTGCGTTGCGGCATATTCATGAACTGCATAATGGAAATCAAGCCCCTCTCCACCCTCGCAGTCTGTCGAAGAAGGGATGTGAGAGATTAAGGTGCAAGAGTTAAACAAAAAAAATTTAAAAAAAAAAAAAAAAAAAGCTTGAAAACAACAGACCCAACTCCCCCGCCTCCCGCCCCGTCTAACCCAACGGGTGCCAACGGGGCTGACCGGGATGGATGCGGGACGAGACACTGCGGGAGCGACTCGTTCGAGCTCTTAGTACATTAACGAAAACCAGACACGAAGAGACACATCGGGGCCGAGTAAGGGTGTAGACAAAAGGGCTTGGAGGCCATGTAGGACTCCTGGGAACTGCCCAGGCCTTGGAGAGGGGAGGGAGCAGCAGGGATCTGGTTCTCCAAAGTGCTGTGTGCATGGTCACATCTCGACATCTCCAAGTGGCTCTCCGGGCAGGCTCTCGAAGGGGATCGGACGCGGCTGGGATCAGTCGCTGGGCTTTCCGCTGGGCTTCTAGCCTCAACGAGGAGCTCTCATCTCGCAGGGACAGGTCCTCACCGGGAGAAGATGAACCGGGACAGGGAAAGCTCCAGGTACAAGGGAGCACATGTTGGCATAGGGGTTTGCTTGGGGGAAGAAGTCTACCAGCCAGGCAGGCTGATAGGCTCCATCACAGAAGATCCTACAGGCAAGGTGAGTTCTCCTCGAGGTGCAGTACTCCCACCCCATGTCAAGGCTGTGTGAGGGGAAAGAAATGCAACGGAGCCCGAGGGGATGGGGTCTGGGAGGCAGTGGAGGAGGAAACAGCATGGACCACTCTACTGAGGCCCTCCAACACCTCCAAGGGTATCATTGAAGGCTTCTCTAAAGCAATCGTCTTCCAGTCTGGGTCATGGTCCCTTCAGAAAGCCAATGGCCCCAAGAGTTGAGTGCCCACATCCCTTGCAGGTGTGTGTTTGAGAAGGCTTTGCACCATCCCAATAAGCCCCAGGGTCATGGAGGAAGGAGAGCAGAGAAGCCTTTTGTACCTATCTGAGAAGGTCAGTATGGCAAGGCAGCTCTGCCATAGCATCCTCCCTTTGCTCAAAGCAGATGGAGATGAGGGTGAGCTCACTGGTACCGATGGCAGTGCTGTGGGTCCACAGGATCCCAGCCAACACAAGGATGAAAAGCAATTTGTTGGTCCAACACGCTAACATCCACAAGAGCAGCCAGCTTTCCAAGAGACATCAGGCATGAGGGGCACCCCTCAGCAGGAGGGGACATCTGTCACCTAACCCATCACCTCAAACAGCACTCAGGAGAACAGCGGGTGCTCCCCTGTCCCGTCCCTATCAGGCTAACGTTCCTGCTTGTCAGCAAATCTCCTGAGCACGTGGCTGAATCCTCCCGGCTCTGCAGGGACAGCCTCAACGCTTGCTCAAGTGCTTTGCTGATTTGGTCCAGGAGATGAAGCACCAAGACTTCTTGCAGAGCCAGATGTGGCTCGCTGTCCCCAGCACCCCGCTATCGCCCAGACTGAGGTGCAGATGGGAAAGGGCTCCTGCAGCCTGCTCAACGTCCTCTCTTCCTTCTTGCCTACCAACAGCCCTGCTCACCACCTCCTCTGTGACCTGACCCACGTCCGCACGCATCCACAGGGCTGGCCTTGGGAGCAAGGCATCAGCTGCAACGCACCCCACCTCTTGGCCGGCACCTCTCTGCCCGTGCTGGATGCTCTGCAGGTCCTGCAGCACTCCCAGCTTTCCCCAACCCCAAAGGGGACAATTCCCTAGGCAGGGAGGCCACACAGCCACGGTCAGGCCAACGCACGACACCCCGGGGCAGAGTACTGCAGCAAGAGTCCCAGCTTGGACCCAGCATCTGACAAAAAGGTAACGGCAAAGCCTTCCTCTCCTCCTCCTCCTCCGCCGGCACGAAGCCAGCCTGAATAAGCGAAGCCAAAGACCAGCTCAACTTCAACAAGCACAACACGGTCGGGGAAGAGCTTACCATCACCGCGGGGCATCACCAAACCAACCACAGCCCTCACTGGTCTCCTCTGGTCCCCCCAAGCCAGGGCAGGGCAATGGCTGCCAACCCCATGGGGAGAGGTAAAGCTTGGGAGAGCGACGCGGGCAAGAAGCTGGAGGATGGGACATCATCATCAGGCTGAACGCGGTCTTGCTTTAGCTCTAAAACCTTGCAATGGGACCCAACCTGGAGCTCACCCATCCGTCAGGGGTTTATTCGAATTGTTAAGGCACTATTCTGGGTTGATTCTGCCGAGAAACGGCGGCGTCCCACTCCTCCGTCCCGGGCCGCTGCGGAGCCACCTTCCCACCGGTCCCGAGGCCATCTGAGCTCTCCCAGGGACACCTCGCCAACTCCAGAGCATCCCCAGGAGCCCGGCTCCTGCTGGGATAAGCAGAAAGGGCACACCAGAGCCCGGCTCCCTCAGGGCACCCCAAAAACGAACTGGCAGCGAGCCGCCGATGCCCCGAGCTGCAACGCCAGTATTTGTGCTTTTGCCTATCGAGGAGGAAAACCTGCCGCGGGGAAGATGTGGCGAGGGATGCTAACGAGAGCAGGCTGACGGCTTTCCAACGGGGACATCTGCTCGCTCGCCGCGGGCCACCGGGGCCGGCAGACGGGACCGGCAGGGGCTCCTGCGCGATGCCCACCTCTCAACCTCTTGGGAAAAGAGCCTGAATTGAAAGACCAGCTTTACAGTACAGCGATTCAAGCACCACTAGCTAGATTTCGGCTTATTATAAATATCGAAGTGCCGGCAGGCATCCATTCGGCTAGCGAGGGGGCATGCGACACTGGCAAGCTCAACTGAGGACGGCGCAGCATCCTGCTCCTCCGAGCCCTGCCAGCATCCCGGCACGAAGATGAAGATGATGCGCGGGAAGATGAAACGGAGAGCGACGCCTTTTACCTACACCCTTACGGACAGACGGCGGTTCCTCCCCCCACCTCCACGCTCCTCAGGGGAAGCGGGGGGGAGGCTTCCTCCCGCTCCCCCTCTCCGCGGAGCATGATGGGTGAGAAAAAGGGAAAAAAAAAAAAACCAAACCAAAAAACCCCAAAACGAGGAGGAAGGGGGGTAGAGAGCAAGCAAAGCCTTGGCTCCCCGGGGGGAGGCATTCCCAAAGGGCAGAGCAGTCCGTGCGGGCGCATGGCCGGGGTGGGGGGCACCTAGTTGTTGTTCGAATTTATCCTCCCCGCGGGAAACAGGGGAGGAGGCGGCGGTAGGTGAGGAGGAGGAGGGAGGGTCTGTGGAAGGGGATGAAGCAGCGGCAGGGGCAAGGGGGAGACGCCGG
>NW_009207239.1:0-70600 GCF_000690835.1 Fulmarus glacialis | reverse complement strand
TGCTGGCTGGGGTTAAACCACGACAGTAATATAGATCTCAAATTTGCACTTGAGTATCTCAGATTTTTTTAAGATTTGTCCTCACAATATCCTTGGGATGGAGTGCCAATATCCCTACCTCACAGATGGGCACATGTGCCATACAGTAATGAAGTGACTTAATTCAGAGGGTGGTATGTCATGGGGTGATATCAATAAAAGTGGTGACTTCCCACAAAGTAAAAAATAATTATTTTCTTCAAAGAAAATTATTAGTAACCTGCTTTACAAATCTACATAATGCTTAACCACTTCTGAAATTCCCAGGATTAACAGTCTTTCTCATACTGAAATATTTAAAATTAATCTTACATATTTTCTTGCAGATGTCCCAACTAATTTTCAGTTCACTTCTGTCTAACATACAGCATCTGAACACATGGGAAGAGACTCCCTTGGTGGCAGACAAGGGCAAACTGTAGGCATTTGTAAACTAGTGAGTGTATCTACTATAGTCTAATCTAGAGAGGGCAAAATGCTGGAAAATGGCCACTGTCAGCACATAGAGCTGAGGACATGAAGAACTGAGCTTGTCTCCTTCTTCCCCTCATTTGCAGTGTCTTTTGCCCCATTTGCCTAAAGCAATTTATTTTCCAAATGATACAATCACTGTAGTAATGTGGGGTGTTGACCCTGGCTGGACACCAGGTGCCCACCAAAGCCACTCTATCTCTCCCCCTCTTCAACTGGACAGGGGGGCGAAAAATACGACAAAAGACTCACGGATCAAGATAAGGACAGGGAGATCACTCACCAATTACTATCATGGGCAAAACGACTTGGGGAAATTAATTTAATAATCAAAACCAGAGTAGGGTAATGAGAAATAAAACCAAATCTTAAAACACTGCTGCTTTGCAGCAGTTTTTCCCCCTTCCTAAATATGTTATCCCAGAGGCCCTACCACCATCGCTGACTGGCTCGGCCTTGGCCAACTGTGGGTCCGTCTTGAAGCTGGCTGGCATTGGCTTTGTTGGACATGGGGGAAGCTTCTAGCAGCTTCTTATAGAAGCCACCTCTGTAGCCTACCCGCTACCAAAACCTTGCCACGCAAACCCAATACAAGTAATTGCAGTATAAATTAAAACTGTGCAGCTTTTTTTGAATCTCAGGCTAAATCAGGGCATTTAAAAGCCTGCTGCTTTCCTCAGACCAGCTGCCTACTCTGCAATGGGGAAAAATCCTTTCTTCCCTAAAAAAATTTTTCAAAAGACTGGTAAATAAAAATGAATAACAAACCTATTAAAAAAAAAACTTTAAATCTGTACTCTCAGTTTTTGGGGTGTTACTTGATACTTCCTCCAAAGCCAACTCTTTAATATTTTTGAAACTTTAAATAAACAAAAATAGTAAGTTCAACCTTAATCCCAAGTGAGTCTTCAGTATTACTGCGGTTGCCTAGAAAATGGATCTATGGTTTATTCTGAGACCAGCCTATTACTAAGCAAGGAAAAGCAAGAGCAAGGTTATCTGAGCTTCTTGCTTGTACTATCGACTCTACTTACTGAGGTTTGTTTATTTAGTTGAAGATTACCTACAGTATATGTGAAGTGGCACTTTAGCCCCAGCTGTTTGTGTCCAGCTGTAGTTCAACAATGGCATTATCAGATGCAAGCTGGTTCCCCAGAGCTGGGTGTCCGTATGGCGCTTCCCAGCATTTGAGGAATACGTACTATATGAGAGGCAGCATGTTGGGTCTGGCAGTCAGTGTCCAGGACAGAAATTCTGCCATCCTGAGTTTCTTCACTGCAGCAGCATATTCTTTAGTCCTTATGTTACCTGTGCTTTTCCATAATCTGTGGTATTCCAGCAGCCCTTGGTCCCTGATAATAGAAAGCTGACATCATTCCTGATTCTGCTATGTGGTACAATAGGGGTCAGTCAGTTTATCTGCTGTATAATTGAAGTAATAATATCATTGCATTTCACTCCCAATGAGATGAGCTGGAATGACAATTAATGTCTGTAAAACCTTTCAGATCCTATATTTTATACGTTATTTCTTCTGTCATTTAGTATGTCATGTATCCCAAACACAGCACTTAAGCATATGTATAACTTCGAAGATGTGAGTAATGCAGGTATTAAGCAAGTAAATATGTTATTATTTCAATCTATCTTCCTAGCATTTCTTTTGTAAAACAATACTGAAAAATCTCTTTGAAACTGGTAATCAGCAAGATTATTTGTTTAAGTAAACTAAGCATGTCCTTTGATGGTCAGCATCTGGTATGATCATAATTTGCAGATATTTGAAAGATAAAAGGAATAATTCAAATAGGATATTTTAAAATGCCATTTTCATGATAAAAAATATAATATAAACCAGTTTTTTAATATTCACTTTCCATGTATTGTTGCCTGTCACGGATATTAATTACCAGGTGTCCCTATAATGACAAAGTGGTACATGACAAAGCCACATAGTTACTGAAATACATGGCTATCATAAATACACACAGTTTTAGCTTTACTTCCGATTAAGTTTTCATCTACCTTTTTTTTGATTTTTCCAATATGACCATCAAAACCGTGTTTACCTTCCTTATCTCTCATACATTTGATCTAATTCAGGCTAGTTCTCCTGGTTAAACCAAAAGTTTGTGTGTTGGGAGAGAGATGTTGAGTTTTATACAGAGGACAATCACCTGTTCTATTAATTTTTTGACAGATACTTTGTTGGATTGAAATATCCAATGCTTCCAGATGCAAGTATGAGACATATGAAAATGAACTGTAGATATAGTAGATCATTGGGGTCTACTGTGAGCCATAAAATAGTTTGGATCCATGACAATATATAAAAGAGATATAAATAATAAATAATAATAATAATAAAACTCAGACAAACACAATATATTTTGTGGTGAGGTTATAAGGCTATTCTAAAACAGAAGATAAATAATATGTTTCTTTTCTTGCAGTTAGCTGTGTACTTGAGGTACAGCCATTCATCCCTAATTCCAACCACTGAACATAACTTACCATTCAATGTTCTTCTCTCATCCACAGATGAATAATTGACTCCTTTGCCTGAAATTGGGTGCTGTTTTGACAAGGGAACAGTGGTACCAAAATGCTTGCTACCTCCAACTCTCACAACAGCTGTTAAAAGTTCCTTTTTCCCCCCCTTGCTATGTCTCTAGGAAAGGACAATGAGCAATTGGCAGCATTCTGCTGTACAATGGGTTTCTTTACACTGGTAATCCTCAAATAGTCCATATTTACTGAGGTTAAAGAGAAATTTTTCATGTATAATTTTTGTTTCACTTTGTGTACAGGTGTTAAAAAGAAGTGCAATAAATGATGGTCCGTTTACAGGAACAAGAGAATCCGAATTACATGCTGGATTTCAGAATGTTTAACTCTCTTTAATTCCATCACACAAACATTGGGCATCTTCTTGATCATTGCTAGTTAGGTCTCTAAACACTCTGCAAGGAAAGGCAGACATGTCAATGCAAGCAGAGGAAACACAAATATTACATACTGGTTTTGTTTTCTCTTGTTCTGCTGTTCTCAATCTAAAGCAATTGTCACCTACAATTTAAATGTTGATTCTTTTTTATACTAGTTTTGTGTTGAAGTTAAAACAACATCAAAAGCTTTAAAAATAAAAGTATGGTAAATTAAAGTGCAGCAGAGAGAGCTTCTTGGTGACAAATGCTGAGAAACTTTGGGGAAAGCTCAACATAGCTTAAACTGCAACTGCATGTAACCTGGAAAGAATTGCCAGCAGAGAGCTCAAAATCAAAAGTGCATCAAGGCACTGAGAACAAAAACTATTTCCAGTTTGATCCTAATGCTCAGGGTGAGAGGATATTATATTTCCTTGCAAATAAATAAGATTGTGTTTGATATACGGCTTAACTATAATTTCTTCTTAAAGCCAATCTAACTTGTGTCACCAGAAAGAATGGTATAGTGGCATATGAATGAAATCATTATGATTTCATACCAATCAATATGGTGTCCATATGGTTACTCCTATGGACACATTCCTGTCATGATTCTTTTTGTCCATATTTTCTGAGCTGTTCCATAATTATTAGAAAAAAATGCTGTTTATTTAAATGTGAAATAGTGACAATGATAGCAATAAAACAGTGATGTGAATCTAATAAAAGTGAGACAGACTCATATTATCCATCAAATATTCACACTCTGTCTGGAAGATAAGCTAATTGGCCTTTTTCTGTGAGAAAGAGAGAATGTTAGGACTTTTCAAACATGTCCTAACAAATACAAGTGGTATCTAGGAAAAATGCAGTACCAATGGAATATCACTCTACTACCCAAAACTGAAGGAAAACTAGTTTGAGTGGATCACTCCTCCACTACAGTATTCTCAGAAAAATTCAGTATATTCAGAGTGCAATATTAACTAAAAGATCTAACTCATGGTGTTCCATAAGGTCACCCTGACATTTTGGCTCCAAAAGCTTTCATTAAGATTAAGGTCCATTTTTAAGGTGGAGACATTGTCTGTCCTCAGAACCACTTACAAAGAAAATATTTCTAGTCGGTACACTAATTTAATATACTGAATTCAGTTACTGCAGTACAGAATGTAAGAACACTCACTGAGATGTCTTATTTGCCTTGGACGAACATGAATTAAATATCAGTTTTCAGAATACAAGTTAGATGAATACACTTGGACATATCTTTAATTTTTATTAAACACAGAATAGCCCCAGAAGTACTGGTAAAAGCACTTGTCATGAGTATTTGTCAAATTTTGTGTGGAAATCTATCATGAGGAGGGAGGTTCATTAAATCTACAGTATTCTTCGCAACGCCCTCTTCGGAATCATCAAATGCAATTAGAATTATCCATGACAAACAACGGTAATCTGGTCAAAAATATTGCAGTAGTGAGGAACAGCAGTTCACACCTGAGAGATTTGATTATATTTCAGATCAATTGCTTTATTTTTATCTAAGATTTTTCACTGCAGAGTTAATTGTGTTTCTTACTTGTGCACTGCTGCTAAACAGCTTCTCAGTCCAACATAGAAACACCAGGCCCAGAGAACGAACAAGTTCTCCCATAGAAAGGGTTTCTAGAAGTTTGTTTAAGGGAGGAAAGCACATACACAGCCTGTCTGACCTGACTCAACAGTACTACATCACCAGACAGAGAATGCCCTTGCCTTATCTTGAAGGTCAGTAACCTCTGTACTAAAAAGGAAACCTGAATTTGGGCTTTCTATATATTCTAGCTGTGTTGGAGATGTCAAGGGCCCCATGGTTGCCTTTTCTACCCATCATTAGCAATGTGACACTGACATAAGGACAAGTTAGATATCTGGTGGCAGACTGAGTTGACACATGCATTGCAAGGCCCAGGTGTGTGGACCTGAGCAGAGGAAACCTGAGCACATCAGGAACTTTGGTACAGTAAGGACCTTTCAGCAAGCCCACACCAGAACAGTTTGCATCCAGGGCAGCAGTCAAAGCACAGTTATATGGTGATGAAGTCAGTGTCTCACAGGAACATCTGCAGATGACTTTCCAAACCTAGCCTCATTTTCTTAATACTAGATCTGCTTTTATTAGTGTCATATAATCGAGATGGTAGTATAAAATTCTAGATGCTAATTAATCTGCTGAAATTAATGATATTTCCAGGAATGTTTTATTGTAAGCTTTCTTAAAAAGATTTTTTTTTTTTACATTTCAGATGAAAACAGCAAGAAAACTGATATTTCTTTTTATCCTTCTGATTTACAACACTCTTGTGAAATGCTCTTCTGAAAACACCTTCTTGTACCAAAAAAATTGTACTCTTGAAACATTGTCTCAGGGGATGTAGACGTATGAGTGGTGAGCATTGAAGTTATTAACTCCCAAATGCTGTGCTTTCTTCCCCCATCCAGTCAGGAAATTTGTATAACTGGTTTATTCCACCTACTAGTGTCATTTCGGAACCAGACTTCTTGTCTTTCTTAATCTGTAGCCCTAGCTGCCCTCTTCTACACAATGACTATCAATGGCCTGTTTTATTAAGGGACCACCTCAAAGTTCAATCCTTTAGAGTACCTAGCCCGTTGAAATTTCTTTTTCATTAATGTATTGGCATGCATTAGGTTAAACACACGTTTTAATGTTTTGGAATTAGAAGATCCTGTATCATGGAGGGCTGAGTCTCTATGCTAGACTGAGGAGAGAGATGGATGTGACAAATATCTCTTTGCTATGCTTTCCTTTGTGCAAAAGGGACACACTGAATTTTTAGGAGTTTTTAATTAGGTGGTCTAGTTCCTTCATGCTAACTGAAAGGAAAGAAGGCAGAGAAGCAGCACAGGGAGTGCTTCTAGGATTACAGGCTGATGCGGTATCAGCACTTTGCTCGCAGTAATTAAAGTGCAGCAGGCACAGGGGGTGAAGCCTGGAGGGGACTGTTGACTGAAAAAGGGGGTGGACCTAGACGTTACAGAAATGTGGTCATGAGGAAAGTCCCCACTCCTGCCAAGGGACAGACGGGTTTTTTTTGAGAACTTATAGCTATTTTGATCATGAATTTGAAAACTTGAATTAAAACAGTTAAATTGGTTATATGAGCATTTTTTATCTTGCTTCCCATCTGGGAATAGTTATATCCATTCTTATCTAATCAAATATATCAACAGTAACATTATTATTCCTGTTTAACTAAACAGGTTCAAGTCCTTGCATTTCAAAATGATCCAACTCTTCCAGCTGAATAATATAACACACTATTTCACAACCAGGCAGGACAAGGGACACAGTAAGTCATCTCATATATGATAACTCATTAACTGGCAGTAGATCTGACCAATTTCACAAACGTCACCATATCTTCAAAGTAACATAACTGTAAAGTTAGATTGCTCACTTCTGATATATATAGGTACTTACAGTACTCTTTATAAATATCCATATATAACATTGTGCAACAAACCAGAGATGAGAGAAAATGGTTGGCAGTTATGTGAAAAAGTCCAGCACATTCAGTTTTAGAAATATAAAAGATGACCCAAAAAACCCAAAGAACTAGACACTGGTAGTGGACAGACAAAACTGCCATCAAAAGCAGAGCAAACAGAGCAGAAGAACCCTTGAAATTAAGAAAAGATAGAGATAAGCAGAAATAGAGAAGACTGCAGATTAAGAAGTTAGATCTCAATCTACTCTTAGTCAAGCAAAAGGCATAATTTGCAGAGTACACAAGCAAAATGAAATTCAAACCAAGGAAACCTATGATATACTTCCAGTTTTTCAAAGTGCAAACTGTAAAGTAATATACTTAAACAAAGCATATATATTTACTACAATCAAGTCTAAGTATTTTCATCTATTTATAGAGCAAAATGGTATATATCTTCCTGCATATATGCAAAATCTGTAGAAGTCTGAAAACTTTTCCAGGACATCCCAAAAATCTGATTTTCCCCAGCTGTATATAACATTCCATTTGCATGACAAGAAATCAATTGCTAGAACCAAGCAACTGTGAAAGCTGCCTTATTCAAAGTGTTACTTTATAAGAATACTCCAATGTCATTTGGTTCAAATATTTGGCTTATCAAACGCTGAATGCCAGGGTTATTTGCTAACAAGATAGTGACCTGGTGTTAATGTGCAATGAGAAGCCTTTATGTGAAAGTTGGGGTAACTCGTGGACATTTAGCTGCCTATCAGCTTTGGAGAACATGACAGCGCCTGCCAGAAAATAGTGTGTTGGCCCCCTCCAGTGTCACAGCAAACTAAGTGTGTCAGCTCTGGTATGACAAATCAACATGCCTCCTACTGACTCACCATTTTACGTTACTCTGATCTTATGGTTCCACCACAGCAGATAAAAATATTCTTCAGCAGCAGCTAGACTTAAAGAAATAAAAAATCCATGTTAAAAATAGTAGACAATGTTCAGGGGTCAATCTACTCTTAAGAAAGGAATGTAACAAATAATTATTCTTCAGGGAACAGATTTAAATGAGAAGATGGTAAGTGACGTGCAAGATCCGGCCAGGGTTTGAGTAATCCTTTCTTTCTCTCCTCTTGTCCTTCCTTGTTTCTATTTTACAGTGAAGCATTTTCTTCTACATCTGAAAACTCTTTTGAAATATTTTGTAAACTTAATAGAGTCCATTCATTTCAGCTTTCTACCTATATAAACTCTTCTACCTACTTCTACTGCCATCTTCCCTTGTACAGTGAACAAAGTACTGAATTATGAAGAAAGCAGTGCACATCTTTGTGAAGAGGCAAGAAAAACACATTACCAAAGCACTTCCCTCTTAATCTCAGTCCCAATAAGCTCATTTCACACAGTGACAAAGCAGTGGAGGTTACTTTAGAATATCATGCTGCTTCCCAGACCTTACTGAGAAGGGTATCATTGAGAACTTCAGGCAACTGAACCTGCCTCAGTAAGCTGGAATCGTCTCCTTGAGTTTAGTGCACCAAGACTTTGAGAAGAGCTCCTCAGAAAAAGGTAAATATGTGTCCTTTCTCACTCATTTTTCTCTGAAATTCTTGCCACACTCAGAACCAATGCTTAAGGGAAATTGCAAACACTACCCTAAATAAAATACATACCTCTTACTCAAGGCTGGGAAAACCAGAGAGCTTTCCCACTGCTCGTAAAAGGGCTGGCAGAGTTGTGCTGAACACCTTTTTACAATATCCTTCTCTAGAGCTGCCGTTGCTGACTCTAGCTACCAGTGGACAGAGTTTGCACTTCTGGAAGTCAAGAATCACCCAAACTCAACTAGTTGGACATGACAGTTTGACAAATTACCTAGGACCATCCCTATCTCTCTATACAACCTAGAACATTTCCCAGCATCAGGAAAACCTGGCCAGCATATGCAAAGCAGCAACTGCAGAAAACAAGGTATGTCTTCCCAAGGTCCTCCTAGCACATCTGCAGGCTGACAATAGATTTTTGGGGGAGCAATTTCTTTAAAAGGCTCAAACATCTGGTCAAAGATTGGAAAGGATTATTTTGAAGACATAACACACTGGCACAGTTTCAGTAATAAGTCACCCAATAAACTTTTTCCAGAATAAAGACTGTGTAAAGTTTCAAAGGATTTTCACTTAAGTTTACACTCAAGTCTCTTGCCTTGCAGTAGGCCATGAAGTCCAGCTGTCAACCTCATTCCAGAGTGAAGAACAAGATGGAGACTTTTTCCACAAAAAAAAAAAAAAACCCACACTTAGTGTAGTTATATTAATGTGGCAACCTAAGCCACCAGCAAGACCTTTGATCTCCTCTGTTCACGTCCTCTGATATGTTATAATTATGGCTTTTGTTCTTTCAAGTTGCAAATTCAATACAGGTGTCGGGATGACTTTTGTGACTATTGCTGTGTTGTAATGGTATATAAAATAGGGGCACTATGGCTCTGTCTAAGCTAAATGTGTATTACATGGGTACCTGTTATTCCTTCTAGTCTTGTGGTCCTAAATACCAAACAGGTTTTTGTCAGTAAGGAATGGATGAAGTGAGGATATCTTCAGGGTGTTCCAATGCTGTACTATTTACAGCTGCAGCATTAACCTGTACCACTTGGATCTGTGCAGGCTGCCTCCCAAAGGAGCTGCTGCCAGACCTAGCAGGGGCACCAAATGAGGTTGTCCAGTGTATCACTGTTTTGTTGGTCTGGTTAGTTGGTTTGCTACATAGGTTTTAACTCAATAGCAGCATGAGAAGAGAGGCTGGTAAGCGAAGTAGCAAAACTGAAACCAAGACCAAATTTCAAAAGCATCAGGCACCTCTAGTGACTTGACTTCAGCTATTTTGGTGGATATCCAAAAGATTGTATTCAATTGACAAAGATTCAATCCCTCTTCCAATGTTATCTTGGGTTTTGGCAAAGGACCTCCCCCTAGGCAGGTATTTCCTCTAGCTTTGAATGGGTCTTTCCAGAGATTTTGCAGAAAGCCATAAGGTGTAGAGAACAGAAAGCATTTGTCTGATACGGAGTTTCCCCTCAAAAGATTTTGAATGAAGAGGATAGCAAGAAATAACTATCTAAAAAATCCTACCAAACAGTCTGTAGGAAACAGGGATTACACCTGACTAAAAAAGTTGGCAGGCTTTCATTGACTGAATGATAGACTAGTTCTGCAGTGCCCTGACTACTGCAGCCAGATGGATACCAGCACTACAGGCAAAAAAACACTAGGTTCTGAGAAATACTTATAATTAGCTGACATCTGCTGGCTGCAATTGTGCCTTGGCGTTACAATCCCACCACTAACTCCATTATGTGTCAGAGAACATAGAGCAGGCTTTCATGGTATATTTATATTTACGTATAAGACAGTTATGTAAGGTACAGAGTGCTTCAGGGAAAGGTAAAATGCTATTACTTTTCTAAGCAAGTGTTTTAAATTTATTTTAAAAAACCCTCCCAAACTAATTCTAGCTTTATAAAATCATATAATTGGCTTTATATTTTCTCATTATCCAGTAACTAGTGATTTTTTAAAAGACACTAACAATTTAAGAGAACTATAAAGCACAGATCGAATATAGAAATAGGTATCTTGGCAGAAATATGCAACTTCTCTAGCACTTGAACTGATTAATTGGCAATAAACTATCTAATAAAACTATGTTATGTCCAATAATATAAAAAATGTTCTACACAGAAATGTAAAAAGCAGGGAAAAATTGAAAGAGTCATACCTGAAGGGAAGCAAATATGCATTTTAAGAGAAGGTTTTTTAACAGTCTGCTTTATTTTGATTGATTTATTATTGTGCTCAAATACTTCAATATTATCCAAGTTCCTGTGGTAAGTAAGAATGTGCAGTGCATTACATAACTGATTAAACCCATTAAAACATTACGGAATAGTACTATTTTAGTATATGAATTTCAATAGGTTAGTTCCACTAATAGTGCTTTGACTTTGATTTTTTTTGCCAACATCTCCCCGACGACCCATTCACAAAATACATTGAGCCATCATCCTAATGAAAAATCCTGCAAACAATAGGAACACATATCTGATTTAATTCATTAATATTGCAACTATTGCAAAAGATAAAATGAATACTTTACCTTATGCCTTTAGAATACTTTTACTGTATTTATTACTGCTATTACTCATTGATGGGTTACTATTATTCAGTGATAGTTAACATGATTTAAGATAACTTCCACCCTTAATAGCATTTCCTAAAAGAACCATTATTACTATTAATGTCTTAAGTAATACTTAGCCAATGCAGTTCTCTTAAGTGAAGAGCTAAAGTAAGTTGGTAAAGGAGTGCTTTGAATGTTTTACAGTTTAAAACAATTTATAAGATAGATATATTGATACCTAACATCAAAACACTTTTTAAGAAGCAGCAAAACTGATAAAATCATTTGTGAAAACATCAAAAAATCTTTTGAAATGCAGAATCTTGTGGTGATTATGCAATACTTATATAATGAAGCATATGGTTAACCTTGGCACATTACAATATGAGTAATTTAATTTTGCCTGCCTGAATTTTGCCAGTAATTTCCTAGCCTGTAGAATTTTAATGATACTATGCTTTAGGCTACTTTTCACCAGTGGGTGATTTCAAGGACGTAAGAAACAGCTTCCACAGGGGTGATGATGGCATCAGTCCCCAAGTTTTCATTTGCAAAGTCCGTTTTACAGCACTGAGGTCCTAGTCAATAAAACATATTGGAACCTTTTAGTAGGAAAGATGCACTGCAAGTATAGAAAGGTGCGGTATAATACCAGGATTAACTTCACCTTCTTAATGCTTTTATTTAATATCAACGGAGGAGAATTATAATAGATATCCAGTGTGATTTATTATGATTTATGATCATGGACAGACATCAACATCAGGCTTCAGCCACTGCCTTTTTGTATTTATTCCCATACAAGATGAAGAGAAAAAACTGCTACTTTTGCTGTATACAAAGATCTGCCAAGTCTCACATATGCAGTAAGATATTTTTTCTGTCAGCCCACTCTTTTCACATCGCCGATATATGCCTCCTGCACTGGTTGTATGGCACTATGCCTCCCTCCTGCTCCATTATCCCTTGCGCCAGAGGCAATTGACTGGCAACTCCCCAGCTGGTGGCATCTAGTACACAAAGTCAAGGAGAGGCAAAAAAGGCAGTGAGGCTGTTCTGCATCCCAGGAACCACACACTCCTCTGCAGCAGAGTTGGACCACGGATCCGCCAGCATGGAAGTCCCTCCTGCCACATGACTGTGTGCTGTTGGGTTAGCCCCAGCCACTGAGAAGCTGGTACCTTAGAGTCCCACAAAAAGCACAGTGCTATTGCGGATATTGATGATTTTGCAGGTTTTGTCGTTCATTGTACATTCCACATCTGTATATTTTGATGACACGCAGTGACCACAGAAGCCAAGGCTCAGAACTACTATTTCCCTTAGGCAGGTAGTCAGTGAAACCTCTCAGTCTCAAAGACTAGGACTACAGTAACGAAGGAGCCAGCCAAGCCATGTCTGTGCCCATCCATCCTCCCCAGACTTGATGGGCTGGCCAGCGTGGCCCTGGCTACCAGCAGTGACTACTCTCTCAGGCTGCCCAGGCCGGTGACATGCCAAGAACCATTCCCAAAGGATATTTGGCCACAGCCACCCTGAAGAAGGAGTGAAAGACTTTAACTGTATGGACATAAGTTGTGCCGTGCCTCTTAGGCTGGGGACCAGACTGTGATCCTGGGGCAGTTTTATTCACTAGTAGCCAGCAGAAGGTGTGTCCTGTTTTTTAACCACAAACCCACTCTTCTGTCAGGTGGAATATGACTAAAGGCCAGCAATCACTATTAAAATACTTACCTTGCTCTAAAAATCCAAGCTGCTTTAGGTTTCTGTTGTTCCTTTTAAAACTTCACATAAGAAGTTGTGTGCTGCAGTCTTTCCCCAGGCAAACCGTGTCAATGCTGCTTCATCTGTGAGGCAGCAGCCTGCCTCTCATGTGCCCTTCAGTGCTGCTGTCCACAGATACAGGGAAGCAAAGTCATATCCCTCCTTCTGTCCCCACTTTTTTGGTAGTATGATTTTCATTAGCAACACATGGCAGAATTGAAAAGAAATCCTACTGGTAAACAGCAGGATCAGAAAATACTCTTCTTAATATTCTCTGGCACACCCAGAGAACAACTGGTCATGTGCCAGGTTTTTACCAAAAATCCAAGTTCGGTATAGTTGTCCCTACTTTAAATTAAATGGACACATTTACTGTTCCAGATTTTCCAGGTGAATCTGTATGTGCAGCAATTGAAATAACAGCAAAAGTTGACCAACATAAAGTACTCAGGCCTGAGGTGTGCTGCAGATGAATATTGCTATTGAAGGACATTGAATATCTGTCCTTTGGCTAATTGTACAGACAGCAGACAAACCCAATGCAGGTGGTGTTTGACACTTGGATGGAAGGAGAGAAGGGAAGAAAGTCCCACTCAAACTGGTACTTGCCAAGAGCCACATGGCACAGCTTAGGTACCAGACCTGAAATCAGGAACCAGCACCAAGAACCACGATAAAGATAGCTCAGGAACTGACCCTGTTGAGCAGACACTCAACTACTTGCAAAAAGGAATCAGATGAATTAGGGGAAGTCACCTAAGACTTGGTAGAACAGGGTGGAAAACCGGCATAGTGTGTCATCAGTGAGAATACTTCTTTTTACATGCAGTCAGTCATTACATACATATAGTCATTATTGCAAACAGGTTTTATGATATGTGCAAAGACAGAAAAATCCACAGTCACCTGAGACAATAAACTATGTGTGTTCAGGTGCAGTCACTTTCATGACGTTTTGAATGCATGAATCTCAAGGGTAAGTAGAATTTTAGGTACAAAAATGTTTTGGTACTTCAAATGGTCTTTCAAGGCACCTCTGTGTATCAGCTTCTAGAAGATTGCAGGTCAAATAATGCTTGTTATAACTCATTTTTCTTTCTCTTGTTTGTTTTTTCATGTCATGAAGTCAATATTCATTATTGATGTGTAATAGGAGTTAAGCTTTTCATTGCTTCCTCTTTCCAGCACTAACTTGCTTCAGATAGATACAAATTAAGTGCTATTGAACTAAATTGTCCTTTCAAATTTGCTATAAGGCAATTTGCCATTCTCCCAAATCCAGAACAAAAATAGAAACAAGGTTTGTGTTTCTTGCAGAAAGCTTAAAAAAGTCTATTCCAGGCTGAGAGGCATGTGCTGAGAGTTCCTATGTTTTATAGCAGCTCTTGCCAAATCACAGTAGCATCTCAGAAGCAACCTTCCCACTCTTCCCTAGCAGGATGTATTTCATATTAATATAGAATAATCTTTATCAGAACTGCAACACTGCCAAGAGGAAATAGTAGATACTGTCACAGTTGAGCAAATATATTATACTTTCATATTAATATGTATTTGTTCACTTACTTTCTTTGCACATGACCTGGCTACAGACAAACACATCAAGAATAACTCATAATGAACTGATAGAGTCCTCTCCTAATCACAAAAAATTGAAAACATTGATCATTTTCCCTTCAATATGAACATTAGATTTAACTTTTAAAGCCTAGATAAAATTACATTCCAGTTAAAGGTAACACTAAGAGTCCAGCAGAAATCCTTTCCTTTTAAATTTACTTTAAATTTTTACACTTATCAGACTAGAAAAAATGTTTGGTAATTTTTAGTAAGAAAACATTTGAAATTCTCAATTTAAGCTTACTTTTCTAAAATACTGAAGGTCAGAAGTTTGTTTTTTTTTTCTTGCAAAAACAGGTTTTCATTTGTTAGTTAAGACTGATCACATTTAGGAATGCAGTACATATTCAGATAAATAAATAACAGTACTAGCAATGTATAAGATAAAAATAGTGGAAGAAATTAAACTTGAAAGTCATTTGCCCAAACATATTTATTCATAAAATGTGAAAAATAAATGTTCCTATTTGTAATAACCTTCCAAATACTCTAAACATACTTCTGCATAGATTTATTAGAAGATGGTCTATTACGATAAACAAGCAGTTCCAGTATTTGGAAATCAAGGGTGTCACTGCTTTCTTCCTAAATTGTTGTTGATTGACTTGAGAGCTGAGGTCATTATCTTGCCATCAACTCATGTCTTCTAGACAGATGGCAACTACAGATATTCTTGGGATGAAACAAGGCACTGATGTAAGGCATAATGAATATGTGACAAGAATGATACTAGATGCCAAGAAAATTCACAAGATACAGTTCTAGAACTGTTTCTCTAGCGAAAATAAATAAAAGACTTTGCTTTAAATCTCATCAAGATCCCAGATGGGGTGGCCAAAAGAGTTTGTGCTTCATTTTAGCTCATGGGGGAGTTTTCTGCTCAGGCTGCTTCTGAAACCAGGACGAGCTGTGGAGATAACAAGTGAGACCACAGCACAATAACATATTCCTATTTGAAGGCAAAGGCCCGTCATCTTATAATTCACTGTCGGACTGGGGCCAGGGAGTGGGAATAAGTGAATTTGAGGTCTGCAGTTCAACAGGATGGCTTTGCTTTACCTAGCCGTAAACCTAGCTTTTCTTTCTAACCTGTCTCAGTCTTACTTAGTCTATATGTGTACTGAGGAGTAGCTTCAGTGCTGTAAACACATTTTATCACTGTTATCCCCTGGGGGGTTCCCTTAGACTCCTTTATATAAAATCACTATCACTGCTGTAAACCGGGATGAAGTCTAACATGCCCAACTTCAAAGCAACCAAGGAGATGAGCTTTAGGCCTAAAAAATTTAAGCGCTTAAAATAAATGTTAATTTAGTGCCAGAAAAACCTAATTCTGACTAATTTATTTTCGTTTAACGCATGCCTGGAGGCTAAGCCCAGAGCTAAGGATGGCACAACATCCGAGGCTCACCCCTTCCTTGCTTTTGTCTTGCTCCAGGGAGTCAGTGAGTTACTACTTGCACTTCAAAGGCTGAAAGTCACCCTACCCCTTAGGCCAGGGAACAGGGGGGAGCAAGGCTATTCCTTTCTTCTCTGCCTCTTCACAGCCAGCTTGACCCTAGTAAGAAATGCCTTGAGAGCGTCAAGATCCAAGAAAAGGTACTATCCAAACAGCCATCAGTAGGATCCAGTGGCAAAGAGGTCCTCAGGCTATTTCGCTTTTTCTGACTTTACTTACCTCCAGCACAGCAATAGGATGCCAGCATATGCTGGCATATGCTGGGTGGCCAGCTTACACTTAGTGGCAACAACCTAACACAAACAGCATGATTGGAAAACAAAAGAATTTGTGGTTCAGCATATTTGAAGCATTTTCTTTGTTCACCAACGATAGAAGAAGAATAGTTTGCCATGATGAAATTTTAAATAATTCTAATTGCCCAGATGAGTTTAAAGACTGATTTGAAATCTTAACCAATACATGTTTATATTTTCAATCATTTAACTTGAATTTTAGAACTTTTGCAGAATTTTTAGGAAATGGAAGGGAAAGGACATAGTGATACTGAGACCTTATTTCATCTAATAAATTTCTGTCCTTGCTTTGATTGCTGCTGTTGACCTTCAAACATCTTTTATCACATTATATCCATAAGTTTGTTTTATTATCTTCACTTAGTCTAATTACCTGTGTCATCGTATACTGTTCCCTGCAGGGAAATGTACTGCTGAAGTTTGGGTTTTTAAATACTAATTAAAAAATTCATTAGTGTGTGAATTAATTTCCATTCTTTGTATTTTGCTCTCCCTCTTGATAGCCATCAAAATCTGATAGCAATGTAGTTGTTGCCATACTTTAATTATACTGGTAGGATTCCTTTATCCACCTGTGGTATAGCAAAATAAACTTTGTTACACCCAGCCTAAATGCAAAACCATCTAAACTTAGATCTAATAGGTTTAAATATAAATATGTTTTATTTGTGTTGTATAAATAGTTCAACTGTGTTCCTAACATTCCATTATCTATTTAATATATGTAACAATATTTTAAAACATCCTTCTTAAAAATGTTCTTGGGCAATATATTGAAGGCTGGGTTCATAAATCTTATTTGTTGTGATAAGTTATATACAAATGCACTGCAAACAAGAGTCAAACTGCTTCCAGTTTCTTACTTGAGGCTGGTGTTCATTTAGGTTTTACATGACTCGCACACACAGTTTCATGAAAGTGACATCGGTGGCAGCTTTTTGTTCCTATAACTAGTGTTCAGTGACTGAATTAATTGGACAGGTTTTAATGACATAGGATTCAGATTTTTTACAGAAAAATTTGGGTATGGCATGGTTGCTGTAAAAGCAAGACCCAGAGAGAGGCTATTTTGTAAAATCACATAAAAATACTGTAACGGTACAGTGGGAACATCCATGCTTGTTGAGCCTCAGAAACACCAATATGTCCTGTTGGTGACTGAGGTATACCTGTTCATGACATTATTTAAAATGCTGTTAACTATGAAAACAAGCATCTAATCAGTTATGCATTCACCTTCTGCTCTGTAACTCAACTAGCCATGCACCACTTCATTTAGTTTTGTCCTTTGTTTTTCCTGTTACAAAGTTGAATGAAAAAAGCATCAAAAGAGTTCCTTTGTGCTGTAACCCATTAAGATCTTGTCCAGTTGACCTCTATCAGTCTGTATTAAATTTAATAGAAAAAAGTGTGTCCTCATTTATCATGAAAAAGATAGAAATGGCTGTTGTAATTCTTGTTCCACTAAGGCTTTTAATTTAAATTACAGCCTTATACGTTGCAGAATAGAAAAGTTCTTCAAAACTCACCTAGGATGATAGGGTCATATTGGTGCAACAACAAAGCCTAACAGTAGTAATTCAGGTCCATATTGAGAACACTGAGATGGTATTGTTTCTGAGTTTGACGGGATAAAAGTATGGAATTGCTACTGCTATTGCTTTTTCTTACTCTGACTCCTATTTCTTGAACTGCTTTCTGCACATTTACAGAGCCTTAGTAAGAGAGAGTAGGAGAGCTGCAGATCCATTGTCCCGAGAAGTACAAACTAAAGATACAGATCTCTGACTGAAGGAGGACTAGAGCCTGGAGTTTTACATTCCAGACGACAACTGCATTTGTCAGGATGTTATAGGCACATAATTACAAGAGGGGTTTCCAGGCTGCAAATCTCAGAGCAAGTCTCAAAGGAGAAGGATTCCAGTCACATTTCTTTTCTCCTGGCACCTCCTGTGTGCAGTTTAGGCATATCTTCACCACTGCCACCTTTTTCAAGTGCTGGCTGAATTCCCTTTGGACATCCCTAGCTTGCTCTATGAGACACATTAAGAATTTAGAGAAGTATTTTGCATTTTAGGTTCAGAGTTACCTAGAGGAGGAGCTATCTAGATGTTTGAATGTTATGTATGACAATACTAAATGTCAACTTTCCCAAGTTCCTTTGTATAACTGACTCCATATTCTTTTACAGTTGTAAACTCTCCCAAGAGACTACCGTTTTCAGAATTAAGTAGCTCTGAAGTGTCTCTGTTTTTTTGAAATCTGTACTAACACTTTCTAAAAACTGGCTGCAATGAGATAATTTCTATTATTTGACCACAAATTCAGAAAAGTCAAGATCACTGGTCATTTCTGAAAATCCACAGATACATGCATATGTATACACATATACATCTGTACACAAATATCCCCAGGTTCACACAAATATAACATCACATACTTAACTCACTCTTCCTAGCAAATAAAACATTCAGTGATTTTTTAATGCCAATACATATCATGCAGAAGGTCACGAGGAAACAAAGTGAAGGATCGACAATCTGATCTTTCGCACTCTTATTAACAAATTACAAAATTAAGGTTTTAAAGGAGCAGACTGTCAATGATATTCCTTCTTCTGCTGTCTCTAAAGTATAGAAAAAAAAAAAAAAACTGTAAAAGCATGTTTGCATTCATTCATATCAAGTAGCATTCCCACTATCACATACAAGATATGCAATCTCCTCTTATGCTGAGCACAAACTGGTACGGTTCAGTAATGAATGTATGCAAGTCTAAAGAGATAATTTCAGCTGGTTGTTATCTAGCTGGGTCAGAGTTTAGATAGGGAGGCACAAAAGTCAAAAGAGACAAGCAGCATAGGTGGCCTGTGGATAAAGAGGTTCATTCTTCTGTGCAATCAATCACCTTCAGGGGCAGAGAGTTTGCTTCATGAGCAGAGAAAACAAATACATATATGACTGAGAGGGTGAAACCAGCTTTGAAGAGACATGATTACATTTAACTGAGTAGTGGCACACCGGTTTCATCTTAATCATCCAGTTTAGATTACACCACAGAAATATACACTCAAGGGACCAAGTATGTGCCAATTTCCCTTAACTTTACACTGGTACTTTTCCAGTTTCAGTGAAAAATCCTATTTACAGCTAATTAATATTCAGGCAAAAAAAAATTCCTGTTCTCATAACAGGAAATTAATCAATTAAAAGTTACTAAGTGAAACAGAAAATATGTACTACATTGTTCTATTTGCATAAAATATTGGGTTGGGTGAAAGAATTACAAATTAAATTGATTAACTAATGGCCAGATTTTTACCGGGGCTTGGGCGCAGCATTCCACTTGAACTTCATGAGAATAAAGCACTGAAACAGATTTTAAAAAACTGGCCCTAAAACTAACATTTTCAAATCTGATTATTTAAAGGTAGAACTTGTACTGAGGTCCTAAGCTTGCACTGGCAAATGTGTGAACAAGCAAGCCCCTCTATTTTCTGTAAGATTGGAGTCAGACATTTATTGCAGAATCACAGCATGGCTGAGGTTGGAAGGGACCTCTGGAGGTCATCTGGTCCAACCCCCATGCTCAAGCAGGGCCACCCAGATCCAGTTGCCCAGGACCATGTCCAGATGGCTTTGAATATCTCCAAGGATGGAGACTCCACAACCTCTCTGGGCAACCTGTGCCAGTGCTCTGTCACCCTCACAGTAACAAAGCATTTCCTGGTGTTCAGACAGCACCTCCTGTGTTTCAATTTGTGCCCATTGCCTCTGGTCCTGTCACTGGGCACCACTGGAAAGAGCCTGGCTCCCCAGGTCATTTTTTTGCAAAGCTGCTTTCTAGCTGGGCAGCTCTCAGCATGTACTGGTGCCCAGAGTTGTTTTGCCCCAGGTACAGGACTTTGCACTTCTCTTTGATGAACTGCAGGAGGTTCCTGTCAGCCCATTTCTCCTACAATTTATAGATGAGTATGAGGACTCATCCCACTAAAGAAATCTGGGACTGGTCAACCCTTCCATCTGACAAAAGGTAAGGAGAAGATGATCCTCCAGTAAGGAAAGGATTTAGAAAGAGATTATTTGGGAAGAAGCCACAGAACTAAGAAGGCAGATTTATATTTGAGTAAAGACTGTGGGACTCTTTTTTAATCAGTAAACAAAATCTCAATCCATCATTCCAAAAACAGGAGTCAATCCTATGCCTAAAGAACTGAGAAGGAGGAAAAGAAAATTATTCTATTGGTGTTTATACATGATTTTCACTGTTGTTAAACATCTGCAGCTCCAGTTAGTTAAACACTTGGCCAAGAGTATAAAATGCAGTATTGCATCACATACTCTATAGCTGGGGTTGCCACCATTTTGTTCCATTGCAAGTCTGGAACCCCTGAAGAAATAATTAAGTAAAATAGAGAGAAGGTGATGTTTTAACTTCAGAAGCTGATTACCAAGCTGTACTGTTTGTCAGAAAATGGGTGATGTGTTTAAAGAGAAAAACAGAAAAATGGAGCATGTGTTTTTATTCTTGTGTTCACTGTGTTCTGCCTGCAAAGATGCACAAAAGGTCACATATAACTTCGAATAGGAAATGATTGCTCTTGACGTATAAGTCAATATAGCTTGCAAAGCATGAGGAAGTATGACATGACATAAAGCTCAACCTGCAAATCTCTCCCTCTGTTCCTCTCTAATAATGTGAGGTTACCCTATATCCTTTGTCTATTTGAATGTTAGGATCTTTTAATTTATTTGCCTACCACAATGGAAAGTATCTTATTTGGTATCTCTAGAGTTTAAAAAACAACAATAGTGAATAATGGTTCTGAAGTGACGGCCTTCATCATATTTTTGCTTCCCAGAATATGAGTAGATTAACTTTGTAGCCTATCTGGACTATTTTGTCTACTTGTGAAAATATATTTCCAGACTTAAGACTTCTAACAGGAAAAATTCTGCTGGAATGCCTCTCACATTTATACTAGTGGCAATATGGATCTTTCCTAGAGACAAGTCTTAAAGGAATCTCTTTTATTAAAACTAGAAAGAAGAATGAGGGTATACCTAATCTAAAAAGGAAGTGGCAGAAAGGTTTCTGTAGGTGTCTAGAGTTTATAACTTGCACAAAGGGCTAACAATAATACCAAGATTTTCCTCAGTTATTAATATGAAAACGCTTGGAAATGGAATTTTTACCTACTTCAATTTTAAATAACCAAACAAAAAATGCAATTAAAAATAGAATACTATGTTAAACATAGTACAAAACTTACTGGCAACAAGTACAGTTCAAGTAAAATCTTGGCAGCATGAATGGACAATTTGATAATGGAGTCACTGCTTTCCAGACTAGGATCAAATTTCAGACTGACTTAGAGTGTCACCAGTTGTACAATGCACATAGTCTCCTGAGTGTCGAAAGGGTGGATTTTATGATAGCCAAGTTCGAAATAAACCAATGCACTCTTCTGGTCTACCAGGGACAGAAAAAGCCTTTTTGATGACTATTTCTGCAAGACCACATTACAACATGTGACACTACAATATCAGCTAGAAATAATTGCCTGTGCTTGTATATTGCATGGAAACACACTAATAAAAACAGGCCCAGACATAATCCTTAATAGATCTTCCAGTACTAATGTAGTTCCCTCTATTCTTGGTTCTTCTCTGTGATGTCATGTAACTGCACATGGCTACAGCGTTCGTAGCAGTGCCAGGGCTGAGCAGGACAGAAATATAAAGGCAAATGTTAGCAATACACCAAAACCAACACTTCAGTAAATAAGCATTTGAAGAAAAGTTGACGCATAAAATCAGTACAGGTATCCTATTCGAACTGCAAAATGAGGAAGGACATAAATAAAACATAAATGCAGTACACAAAATGAAATTTCTTTCTTAGAGTCAACAAGAGAGTCAAAAATACAAACTTCAGATATCTTCAGATATCTCACTGATAGTATAAACTGTCACATTATGATTTAAGAACCTGGTTCTACTTCAGTTACACAAAATCCTTTTTCATTTTCTAGGATATGAAAAATAAAATGGTGTCATAAAGATCTATTGCAGGAGGGTCCTATCAGTCAGTCATTAAAATGTAGAGCATCTGAAGGGTAAACTAAGACCAGGGGCTTTAGCAAAAACAAGAAGCACTGTGAAAAAATCCATGCATGTATAGAGGGAAACATTTAAAACACTATAAAATTATTATAATTTGCTTGTTCTGAATATAGTTAATATTTGATTAGGTAGGTGCTTGGAGTTAATATCCTTCTTAATTAAATCAGACTCCTCCTTCTCTACCCCAAGAAAAAAAAAAAGATTGATTATGCTTTTTTTCAAATGCTAATTACTATAAGCAGAGAAAGTCTTAAATCAGAATGCTTTATTCAGTCCTGCTGCTTCATCCATTTGGATCCTACTCACATTTCCTTGGGAGGCCTGCTCTTTTGTATCTGTGAAAATAAGCACAGATGTTGGCTCCACCTTCCTCAAAGCAAGTTTTGCCTAATGACCATTTTGAATGTATCCCACTTGCACCTGTTCAGCATTTTAAAATAAAATAGAGCACTTGATTGACTCCAAATATCTTGTCCAGATTTCCTTAACTTGATTATGTTGCTATAAAAGCCAAGAGATGATTTGAGCAGCAGCCACAGTATCAGCTGGAGTAGGGCCAAGTTCATCATTCCTGGAAGCATTTTTTGTTGCTGTTGAAAGTCTGACTTGGAAGATATTGCAGATTAATTAGAATATTAGATGTCACTACTACTTCACTGAGGTACAAAGAAAAGCAAAGATAACCATATGCAATTATTTATAGTGCACTAAGTATACAAAAATGCTAATATTAAAATGGTCACATTGATCTCAATATGACATTTTTGCAGAACTGCTCTTTATCAACAGAATACACTAGCTCTCTTATTTGCTACTTCCTCCTGCGACAGAAGTCCTCATACTTATTTTCCTCTATTATACTTCCTTCCTCTTCCATTACAAGTGTCTGAAATGCAAAATTATTCTCTCACAGAGTTCACCAAATCTTACCATCATTAAATATCTTGTCAGTTTCCTAAGGTTTTCAGCAGTCTGAAAAAAATTCTTTCATTTACACTTTCATAAATATGAATAAACTTTTCTGAAATCTATAGACCTACTTCTGGTTTCACAATACTAAATGGAAGAGAATTTGGCCTTTAACACCTAACAATGTATATTTTCAAGTCATTATTATGACTATTTAAATTTATACAAAACCATTGTTTCATAACAAATGAGACATCATTCTATGAGTGATTCCTTTGCTCCAAAATTAAATGAAACCTTGATCTTCCACAGTTCTCTTTGAAAATGAATTCCCTATATGAAGTGATGGAAAAAAAAACACATGATGAAATGGAAAAAAAAATACATTTGATATTTTAAGTATGTATGTTAGTACGTGACACAAGATTTAAAAAATAGAACCAGAAAGCCATTCCGCAAAGAAGTATTAACATTTTGTTCAAAAAAATGTGAAACCAAGATATCTTGTTATTACCAGGAGGTATTTTCTTGACTTTTTGTCTCAGTTATTTTGAATCAATGTAAAATTGTGAAATGTTACAGTTTTTACTATATTATACTCTCCAATGGAAGATGGTTTTGTAAATCGGTGGTGAGGCAACAGAGGAGTTGCTTGACTTTAGATTTGATATGTCTAATTAGAAGACCTTGCCTGTAGTTGCTTAAAATTTCATGATCACATTTTTTCACACCACAGCATCTCAAATAAAAGAATCTTATATCTGTTTCTTGATTTTGTAACTCCAACCATTTTCTCCTAACAGAGTCCTGTAATGTGAATTTTATGTTGCAGAATTCTGCGTGTATGTACGAATTTTATATATATATATGTATGTATGTTTCCTATGAACATTGCAAGGAAAAAAATTATTCAATATCATATCAGAGAAGGATTCTTAGTAGATAATAAGGTATAGACTACTAACAGATTCACAACTTAATTTGCTGGTTTTTTTTTCTCATGAGAATTGAGCAAGGCAGAATTCTTACAGAATTCTTAACTATTGCATAATTAAAAATTATATCCTAATGCAAACATACAAGGAGAATAATGAAGTCCTTACAGAAAATCTACATTCTAGTGTTTCCTGACTTGGTGTTTTCTTTGGTATTTTTGGCATCCTCCCTAAAGTAAATTAAATGCCCATTGGTACACACCAGTTTTACATGAATTATCTAGTATTTCATAAAGCATCACATATTTGAATTAACTGCTGACATCTCATTATTTAAAAAAAAAAAAAGAGAAGAGATGCTGTTCTTTAGGTGATAAATGGATAATAGTGTGATACTAGGACACTTCTGTATGCTTCTCTAAACCATGTCACATCTTAATGCAAGCCAAAATCAAATTACTTACATTACAAAATGGTATCATAAAGCAAACTATAAAAATTAAAAGGATTTGTTATTGATATCAAATGTCTGGTAACCAATGCTGTCACTTGTTATAATAAAATATCTGACCATCACAGTGAATATTCCTACTGAAATTCTCATATACAAAGAAAGACATAGGATGTGTTGTGATTTGGTCTTCCTGTGACTGTACGTAATTTAAAATTATATCTGCTGACAAATAGTAATGATCTCATTAAACACGGAATAAATGCATTATACTGGCTAAAAATCATTCAAAAGTACACTGATTCAGAAATTAAACTGTCACTGACAAAGTATCAAGCTGCACCTTAGCCAGTCAGATGAACATAATGTTCAGTAACACAGCATGGTATTTCATACTAGACATTTCTTTAAATTAGATATGTTGCATCTTCAATCTTCTGTTAGCCGACCTGACAATAAATATGATGAATCACTAATAGTACATAAACCCAAGATTATTACACAAAATTATTGTCCCTTTTTTTTTGTCTTCATACTTAGGTGAACTTATGTAGACACAGATTATTATAATAAATATCAAGAACTTGAAATCAGGATTTTCAAGTTATATTTCAAAATTAGTTTTGAGTACAAATTTTTTTTATTCAAAACCGAACTTTAAAAAAGCCCAAACAACAGTGCAACATAAATCATAGAGAGAGAGGTTATTTTAAGGCATTCCTAAATTGTTACAGTAACCCAACAACTGCAGCTAGCAATTTAAACCTCAAAGGTGAAGCACATATACCACCTTCCTTACCTATGCAGACGAGCACATAAGGCAGCCAGATTCTTGACTGGAGTAGGTTGGCATAGCTCCATTTTAGTCAATAGGACTAAATAGCTTCACACAAGCTAAGAATCAAACCCAGAAAACAGGGGATTACTAAGCAAAGGAAAATGTAATAGTTCCCTTACTTAGCTTGGATGAAGGAGAGCTTCCAGAACTGGTGCACCTTTTCCGTTCTCATCTATCTCTCCCCATCCTTCGTTTCAGTGCATATCCATTATATTTTCTGAATACAGACAGTTTCCTCCACACAAATACAAGTTTGCAGACTACCATATTCGTAAAAACGCTTGATAGGCAGGGTTACACAGTAATCATATCAGGTTATATTCTCAAATGATCTCTCCTCTGCAAAAGTGAAGTCATTTAGCATCAGCCATTTGTGTTCCATGACTTTTTGTCAGCAATTGATTCCTGGTTCTACCCAGTTAAACTATACCTCACTTGAGCAAAGACCTCTTTGGCTGGCTTTTCAGCAAGCTGACATGTTAGGAAATGTCTAAAGATAATGAAGTCATTAATATGATGCAAGCAAAAGTTGCATGTATACAGTGGCAGTTACATGTGCAGCTGGTACAGTCTGTGATTTCTGTCAGCTGGCTTGCATATAGAATTGCAATTTTAAGGGTCTGATTTTAGAAACATGACTTTGTATTTTTATTTTTTCTGAGACTGTATTTTGATTATTCGTGGCCCTATATTTAGGATTCTGAGTTCCATGCAGAGCATCCTGAATTTTCCTAGAAAGCAGTCTTCATGCGTACATGACAAAAAATCTATATCCTTGCCAAGGAGGAAACCCTACATATTTGTAGTGGTGATATCTACAATTTGTTACTAATTGGTACAACTCTATTACATAATTACACCAATTATTCATTGCGGATAAGTTTCATACTTTAGTAGAAACCTCTAAGAGAAAACTTCAGCTGTGATCTCTGAACTGAAATGCCTTTGGAACAACATTAGCTAAAAAACCTTTGAAACAAATCATCCTAGCTGCATTTTCAACTAATTGGGTGATATAAAGGTAACTGAAAATAAATCATCCTATCCACTCTTTACAGAAACAGTCGAAAATATTCCTTTCAGATTGTACTGAGATGCCTTATCAAGATAGGAACACCAGTTGCTGTGATTCAGCTTATCAGTCTTGACCAACTAAAACAAAAATACAGATATTTGATGAATAAATAAATAAATAAATAGATGTAGATTCTTAAAACTTAATGGACCATTCAGTCATCTAGTCTGTCCCTTTCATGTGCCATAAAGACTGAATTGTATCCAGCAATTCTTGTATTGAACATAATACTTTCTGTTTGCAAAAGTGTATCTTCCAGTAAGGTATTCAGGTTTGGTCTGAATTAAGAAATATAAAATGCAAATATAAGCTTTGAACTGTGACATCATAATTTCTAATATATTTTCTTCTGCAATACTTTAAATAAGATGCTTGCATTTTGTAGAGATATCAAATGTAGTGAAAAATGTACATATCATTAAATTATGCAAGTATTTTGCACACATTTTAGAATTAATGTTCTCTGTGGCAAAACAGAGAAGTCAGATGTGCCAATGGAACAGATAAGGAAGAAGAAAGATATATTATTGAGCCAAGACAGCCTTCCAGCAAAGTGTTAGGCAAAATGTAATCTCCACAGCGTACCTGGTTAGGTAAGCATACATACAAAGAACAAAAGGGCCACAATCTCCCAGAAAACATTACTGTCAGCTATGTCTTTCTTGTTTCTTAAGAGCTCTTTCCCAGAGATTCCTGAATTACAAATCCTAATTAGATACGTTATTAATCTTATTCACATGAGAAAAGTTACATGTGTGCACAAATATTTGCTGGATTAGAGCCATAATATGCTTCTGGTGGTTTTTGGAGCTTAAGCTGCTTTTAATTTTCTAATTCATTGAATGCACTCTATTTCAATGTTAAAAATCTTTGTTCCTAGTTGGTTTTATGATCTTTTTTAAGCATTTTTAGTTTCATTTTGCCCATAATTCAATAAATATATACAATGTTGCCCAATGATAGTGAAGAAAATAAATTTATGTTGGAATTACAGTAGTGCTGCCGAAACAGATGTTGCTTAGTAACTAAGAAAAGGTCTTCAGTCATAAGGGCTGAGAAACTTTTGCCTTTTGCCAAATAATAAAACATCTCCAGGTGGAGGTAGGAAAGTTTAAAAGCTAATCAAATACTAACGAGAAAAGGGTAGGTTTTAATCATAAAACTAAAAGAGACAACAGTCTCAGGATCCGCACGTGTCAGAAAAGTTACATTTAAACTAGCAAAATGCTGAGACTCTGCTCCTGAACCCCAGTGTGCATATTAGTTTCGTCCCAAACTGTAATAGGACAAAATCTAAAATAGACAGCAGCACTCACACACCCTTCATTACTCTGTGCACGGATTTCCAGAGAAATTAAATATTGGAAAGAAGTCGTGGTAAACCTCAGTCTCATATCTGATCTGGACAACCATGAATCAGGACCCGAGTAAGAATCTGACATGCTATGAAGTCTAGTTGTATCCAGAGACACCTACAAACAGAAAAGATCATTGTGATGGGACAAAACGGAAATGAAGGAAGTGTGATGCAGAAGCAGCTCTGTACTTTTTATAAACTTATGGTAGTAAACTGGGAGTTCTTTTACTGGTTCTTAAAATCAGGAAGGTCAGAGATAAAACTTTTGTAAATCACCTATCCTTATTTATATGACAATCTTGTGTACTTTAATAATCAGTTCTGTTTTCAGATACTTGTACAAATCTTCCTTTCACTCTGCTAGGAGTGGCATATGACTATGTGAAGACAGGGCTATCATTAACTATGAGCAACTATTGTCCTTTATAATTAAGAACCTTTACACTGACTTATATCTGAATTATGAATTTCAGCAAAAATACTAAATATAAATGCATTTCAAGGCAGCAATGGAATTTTTTTTCATGGGAAACTTAAAATCAGCAAGCACAGCCTTTAATGTTTTGAAATAATTAAAGCAGACCCCAGGAAAGGACTATTCACAAGAGTTCACAGACAAGAAATATATTCTAAGCATAAGCAAACTTCAGTAGTCTAACCTATTAAAACAGAAGGGAATGTTTTTCATTTTCTGTTTAGGAGAAGCTTAATGCTAATGTACATGCAGCAGAAACATTCGACAGGAATCTCGTTTTTATGTCAACAAGCTATCGTCAACACATGTTACTAATTTTTCTTACTATGCTTTCCTTACTGGGAAAGCCCTGTAGGCATAGCCCAACAAGAGTGTAGTACGACGGTGTTTGTTCAATAGCTTAAATATCACAAACAATAGTACCAGATGGACCTTTAAAAATTCCATCCACCCCCCTTATTTTCTTCCTTTCAGATACTGCTTGCTTTCTTTCTTCCTACTCCAGTTCCCACAGAAACAACATGGATGGCTTCCCCCATTGTGAGCTCTGTTGACCCTGACATTTGTGCAACCAGTCAACAGTACCCACTTTCTAAATACAACCTTTCAAGATCCACTTCTTCTGCCATCATTTTCTTAGACGAATTCAGTAAAACCCCTTTTCACACTTAAAATTTCTGCCCCTTCAGGCAACTCCAGAGAAAAACAACAGTTCTGTGATGATTATTTGCTTGTTAAATAATATGGCATTTAAACCACAAAGAGTGAAAACTCAAAACATAGAAATCAAATGGATGTTGACCACAGTATCAAAAATGGGATGTAGACAAGTTGCTTTATAACTGTTAAGCATATAGATGCATTTATATGTATGCATATATCTTTCCAATAATGAATATGAAGAAAATCTCTCCATATGCAGGATCAAAAGGGTGCTAGCAAGACTGCAGAATCTGGACTGTAAGAGATTAGATATATATTTGCAAATACACACACATCATTCCTCATTTTTCTATAAATATAGCCTTCAAACATTTTGTGGATTAGAAATTATTTTCCACATGTTTCTGCATATGAAGATTGGCTCAGGCTTTCTAATCTTATTAGCTTGTATCATTCCATTTGTTGAAGCTGCATTTTAATTGCTAAATTGCTTGTCATTGGCTACTCTAAATATATTCTCAATTCCATTATAACCATGAAAGACTTTCAAAGGTATTATGAAACTTTCTCTACGATAAAGGTATTCGCATTTCGAAGTAAATCTTATGTCTGTGTATTTCACGGGACAGACAATGTTAGCTGAGAGAATACCACTTACTGCATATGGTATAGTAAGGCTGATACATGGTGCTTTGCTGTCAGCCTGAATATTGTCTACCATGTATTTCTCATTTTAATGTTAACTTCATGTATAGCCTCTGTTTGTCTCTATGTCTTTCTCAGTTCTTGCAAAGGCATCATGAGGCACCAAGTAGAACCAAGCTGGGACACCAAATGGGTATTTCTGGTTAGACAGATGTCAGTGCTACAGCCTTAAGGATTTGGCTAGAGATACACTGAGAAGAGCAAGGTCAACATATCCAAGGCATGGTGTATCAGCTGCTGAAACCAGATTTTGAAGCAATCTTAACTCTCAGACAGAAGACTTTGCCAGCATGCCAGCAGGCCAACTCTTTCTCACTCGATTTTCCCCTTGACTACCAAAATACCTAAGAACTGTATAATATTAAAGAGGAAGATCTGATTCAGGATGAGATACAAGACTTAGACACACAATTTAGATTCAGGTGTCAAGATACTCAGCTCAAACAATTGGAGGAAGGGCCTATCCTTTCTTTCTCAACATGGCCAGAAAATAAGCTCGCTCTCTTCCTGTCTGATAGCTCAATACCTTCGGAGATCTAGCTCAAATTTCCGGTCACATTCAAGGACTTACAACTTGAATCACTAATCTTAAAGGAAAGTAATGAAATGACATTACAAGGTATATTGAAACGCATGTCAGAAAGTAAAATGCTTCTGCTGAAGTCATTTTACTTCATGGGGAATAATTAAGTATTCATGGAACTCATTTCAAAGCTTTTGATTTGCCATACTAGATTGAATAAAGACGACTGCCCCCTCCCTGGAAGTGTTCAAGGACAGGTGGAACAAGGCTTTGATCAACCTGATCTAGTGGAAGGTGTCCCTGCCCATGGCAGGGGGGGGTGTAACTAGATGATCTTGAAGGTCCCTTCCAACCCAAACCATTCTATGATTCTATGATTCTATGACTAACATCCATTTAAGACTCTTTACACAGTCAAGCTTCAGCTGGAATACTTTATCTGGTTTAGTCAATGCACTTCAAGAAAGGTGTGAAGATGTTGGAGAGACTCCAGAAGAGAGCAACAAGAACAATCAGAACTTTAGAAAATATGGCCTATGGGGAGATGCTAAACAAGTTTTTATTTATAACAAGGTTATTTAGGTCAGAAAAAAGTGAACTAAAGGTAAAAATTACAAAAGTCTTCAAATATGTAAGAAGTATGAAAAGTAAATTGTTCCCCATGGTTACTTTGGATAGAACACGTAGTTCAGAAATTTTCAGAAATGTGGACTTATGTGAGATGTGAAGGGGTATGAACCAGCTTCAGCTTCACACACTTACATTTAAGTGATGAAAACACAGGCATCCACATGTAAGCTAGGTAGCTAGGTTACCACCATATTCAGTGGAGCTTAGAGAGCTGTTCATCTTAGCCAAAACTTGGCACTTACGCTTGGTTAGCTGAATAAGTCCCTGGACTCCACTGACTCTGTTGACTAGATTTTCACTGAGTATAACAACAGCTCAGATGCTCAGCTCACATGCAGATGTCTCCCTAAATTTACATCTGAAACTCAAGATGAACCCTGTTCTAAGAATAACTCTGTAAGTGAGGATGGTGAAGTTCTGGAATAGATTGCCTGTATATGTTGTCTCAACCAGTAGCAGCAGAGAGTGGTTTATACAGAGTTGATCTTTCCTTGGGGCAAAGGCAAAGCTGTTCTGTAAAGCGGAATAGCCTAGCTCAATAAAACTTAAAATTATAGCTTCTGTACTGCTGTTAAACACTGCCTACAGCAAGCTCTGCTCACTGTTTCTTCGCTGGGGAGCCACCACAGCATGTGGCAGAAATCAGAATTTTCTCTCTGTGCATGCCCAAGTAGGCATAAACGCAGATGACACTACATCTCCCATTCCTGGGACTGATTGTATTAACTAGGCAGCAACTCGCTGGGCAAAGGAAAGAATTAGATTAGGTTCTTCCCACGCTTGTCTCTGAAGGGCAGCGATGGCATCATGTGCAATTCTATTTGAGTGGAATCTAGTTGCCAAATCAGGAAACCCTTAAATTAACCTCTTGTAGATATAGGTAGTAGAAAGACAAGGTTGTGGATCTTGGTAGGGTTTAGGCACATACTCATTAACAAACTATTCAATACTGTTAAGGTTGTCAGGTCTATTTTTTAACTAATTTATCCACTGTATTTATGTATGTTCTGAAATTTTACACATCTTCATATTATTAATTTTAAACTGTCCTTATTCAACCTGCTGTCTATACTGTGTTGCACATCCATTCCCATGTTTAAACACAATCTATGTGAATCTCATTTTCATTTTGTTAAGTCTAAAATCATTTATGTCACCTTGGAAGACACTTAAATGCCCAGAGAATAATGAAATGGCAGACACCACCTTGAAATGTAAATTTCACCTCATCTAACTCGAGGAAATTATATTAAGAAATCCATTTGGCTTCACCCATCATCAGTCAAGAGAGATAGGTCTCTTCGGCATCATACTGAATGTCTAAGATCAGTAGGATGAATGTTACCAACACTGCTTTCCACAACTGGAACAGGAGACTTGGTAACTGTTGGGAGACAATTTTTCACTAAGACTGTTCAAGTGCATACATCAAATGCACAATCACAAATTATAAAATTGCCAATGGGTTTGGTGAAAACATCTTCTTTGATGCACTAACTATTGACTGCTAGACAGAAGAGTTCATACATTTTTGCTTTGATAATGAGTGCCAACCTGTGGTAAAATGACTGATGGCTGTAGATGGAATTATAGACACAGATCTGTGTATTATCTTGTCTTGTTTATGGTTGTGAATTCAGTCTTTTCATATAATTATCGTATTACTGACTGCATGCCAAACACAGTTGTGTAACCTCCCAGTATGAATAGGTGTTGAGTCAGAAAACTGTCTGTACAAACAGTGACATTAATAGTCTTCTGTTCTGTAGTGATATACTGTACCACATGATTTAGACAAAAAGCAAAATCATAACAAGTTATTTTTCTGTGCTAACTTCCTTTTCAACTGACTGAATTGGTTTTAATTAATCTTTCTAAAAATAATTGTGCTAAAGAGAGTATCTTCTCCTTGGTTAACTTTCAGCTTATACTATCAGTTATATATGGAAACACACACCAAATCCTAGTTCATTAACTGATTCTGTGCAGAATATCTGCAGTTCGGTAAAGTATATCCTATTGTTTTTACTTCTAAGCTGCCTTTTTAAAAACTGTAGGTAAATGGGTTAAAATACAATGTTAAATATTGTAGTTAAGTTTCATAAATACTAATTTAAATAGTCATCAAAGCACATTTTGAAAAAAGTATTTTAGAATTAAATATGTTAGTATGTATTTTGCTTATATTCTCTTAATTTGAACAGTCAAAATACCTCTATTATAATTTTCCTTTCTGGTTTTTTTCTTTCTTTATCCTGAAAAGTTAATAAATATAATGAATGAAGAAACAAAGCATACAGAAACAGATGAATTTTCTCAGTAAAATATTCTGTTAGTCAATACATTTATGTTGCTCAAAACGTGTTGTTTTGATAGTATTAGAGGAAATTGGGGCTAAAATACCCTTTAAAAAAAGAAAAAAAAGGCCTCAACATGTAGTATATAATTGCTGGTACAATGGGCTCTGAGTCACCAATTAGCACTGCTTTTTTTTTTTTTTTTTTTAGTTATCATAGGCTTAGTCTATCAGCTGGACAGTAAACAAGACTCTGCCATCTCTGTCTACTGTCCAATGTAGTTAAATCATTTTCTAGAAACAACCTGGCCTGAAGGTCAGGAAGGACACTCATTCCAAGACTCTAAGTGGGCTAATTGAAGCTAACTCCGAATAAGAAAGATCCTCTGTTAATTTGGTGTGTATGGGTGAGTGCACATCAATACCACAAAGGGCTCCATTATTGCTGTATCAAAGTAAATAGCTGAAAAAAAGTGAGTCAGGGAGATGAATGATGAGTTAAGTGTTAAGCAGACACTGAGTGCAAACACTAAGTAGCATACAGTTGCTCTCACAAGGAATGTGGCATCTGTTAACTCCTTAATTTCCTCTGTGTTAGAACAGTTTTTCTGCAGGTCTTTTTTATCCTGCAGGTCTTTTATTACCCAATTCAAGGAGATTTTGCAAAACACTTTAATGGATTAATTTAGCTTATGGGGTCTGGAAAAAACTTTCCCGCATTAAAACTCATCTTAAATAGTGAGTATTTTTCCATTTGAGAAATTATATTCATTGCCAGAAGATAACGTGTCTTTGACCAAAACCAGTCTAGGCTCTGAATCCTGTTTACAGGCCAGCATGGGGCTGACAAGAATTGTGCCTCCAGGCGTGCTTGGGAAAGTTCTGGGTCCTGGCAAAAAGGAATACCTCACAACTTCCACTTGCACCACCTTCTTGCCTACCACTTTTATGAGGTGAAATACAGAAAAGAACATTTTTTGTCCAAAAAGTACAGGAATAACAATTGTTCCTGACATTGCATTGCTTTTTTACTTTATTTCAACATGCTCAGCAATGAAGGGCGAAGAACAATCTAGCCCTTGTGAGTTTTCTAGATCAGAAAATTAAGCTAATAAAAACTGCAGCTAGTACTTGCTAACTCACCTTTTCCAAAAGTCTACTACAGCCAAGGTAAAATAGATGTTAATCTGGTCAAGACAAAAATCTATAGAGTCCATTGAAAATTTTTACATGATAGTTGTCCAGTGTTAGTGCATGTGCCCTAGCACACTTAAACACTGTCTAGTTCAGTTTCTAAAGCTAGATATTCTATAATTCATATGTAAGGGTAATCAACATTAGCAATTCTAAAAGAGCTGACTTCCAAAAAAACATCAAAATAATAAATTATCTTTGAGCAGGTGTATATCTTTCTTTGAGAATATAATTGATCTTTAGATGACAAAAAGATAGATCTTATTGGTTTGGATTTTCATAAAACACATAATATGGGGCCTGAAAATCATTAGTTAAATATAAAGAATGCAAGAAACACAAACTGAGTGAAGAAGATAATGAAATGTGAAGTGAGTGAAGGGTAGGATGGAGGGACATTATTTAGAAGAACTGAGATGGAATAGTTATCACTGAAAGTCTTAACTATTTTTAGGACTTAGCATACTTAATTTTATCAGTATTTACCTTTGCAGGAAAAGGGAAATGTACTTATGAAATACATTGATAGCCTACAATGTAATTAGATAAGACAGTTAAGTATCATCCAGAGAGAAACTTGATGTTGAGAACTAATATAATAAAAATGTGAGAAACACACTGGGGTGCACTGGGGACTAGAGATAAAACTTCTGTGTTAAGTAGAGAACTCAGTCAGGTGCAAAGGCAGAAGGGAAAGCAGACCTGAGTGCATGAATTAATCGCTGAAAGCACCCATGAAAAAAGGCAATTTTTGCTCTGATGCATCAGGTGAGGTATTTCTAGTCATACCAGAAAAGTAATAGTACCATTTTACAAGGGATGGATAAAAAATAATCTAGCAAGTGTTGTTGTACACATTTGATTACAAATATTGAAGAAACGTTTATACAAATAAAAGTGATAAAGAAAAGGGCTACTGAGGTAAAATATAGAATGGAATGCCTGTCATACAAGAAGGACTGAAAGAGCTTGACTTCTTGAGTCTAGACAGATAAATGGTCTGTGACTATCTTCTTCAAGCAGTCAGGATGTGCAATGCAGGTTAACACAGGAAAAGAGTGGAAGAGAATATTATATGAGACAGTAAGTTTAAAGAAATAAGCAATACAAGCTTAAACAAGCAATACAAGAAAATTATTATATACTTTAAAGGTTTAACTTATATAATAATTCGTAAATATTTGAAAACATTTCTTAGAAAACACAAAAACAGTCCAAAAAACCTCCAAGATGATCCTTTTCAAATAATTCAAAATTGTGCTGTATGGATGTGTGATTGCTATCTTTAAATCTTGCACTTCAGATAAAGTAAAGAGTTATCAAAAGTGTCTGTTAATAGAAAAAGCAGTCTCAGAGGTACGGTATTCCTTAGGGGACAGACGCCGAAAGTGAAGAGAGACAGATTGCAAAGAGTAATACCTTACATACCTTAAGCAGTGATCTACAAATTACAGCTGGATGCACTGATATACAGTATTAACATTTCCAGGCAACTTATGGGTACATGAGAGCTCTGTTCACGTAGTTTTTAGTAAGCCTTTTCAATTCTTCCCTTTCAATACTCTGCTTCAATATCAGAAAGTGAATCTATGATAGTTGCTCCATATTGGACTAATCACTGAATCAAAGAATAATTCCCTTTGGAAGGGACATAAGAAGGTCTCTAGTCCAGCCTCATGCTAAAAGCAAAGTTAGCTCTGCGATCAGACTTGGTCGCTCATCCGAGTTCGTCTTGGAAAATCTCCAAGGATGGAAACTGCACAACTTCTTTGGGCAACCTGCCCCACCGCTTGGCTGTTCTCATGGTGGAAAAGTTTCTCTTTATCTCTAGTCTGAACCTCTCTTGTTTCAACTTATGCCTGATGCCTCTTGTCTCCTGCCATGCACTGCTGTGTGAACAGTCTGCCTCCATCTGCTCAGCCACCTCCCTGTAAGCATTAGGGCTGCTGTTAGTCTCCCTCAAAGCCATCTGTGCTCCAAGCTGCGTAAGCCCAGCTCCCTTGTCCTTTTCTCATAGGGCAAGTTCTCCAGCCCCCCTGACCATCTTGGTGGCCCTTCACTGAATTCATTCCAGTTTATCGATGACTTTCTTGAATTGGGAGTCCAAAATTGGATGTAGTTTTCCAGATTCGGTTTAACAAGTTCTGAGCAGAGGGGGATAATCACTTGCTCTGGATCTCCTGGCTCCCGCTAACACAGCCCAGGACACTTTTGGCTTCTCTGCTGCCAGGTCTCACTGCTGGCTCAGCCTCAGTTCACTGCCTATCATGACCCCCAGGGCTTCTTCAACAGGCCTGCCCCCTGGGCAGGCTCCCGCCTGTATCATTGCCAGGGACTCTTCCTTCCAGCATGCACAAATTGCCTTTTGTCCTTACTGAAGTTCCTGCCAGCCCATTCCTCCAGCCTCTCTACCTCCCTCTGAATGGCAGCCTTGCCCTTCAGTGCATCAGCTGTCCCCCTGCTATTTGATCTCATCTCCAAACCTGAGGAGCAAGCACTTCATCAGCTCCTCCAAGTCATGGATAAAGATATTAAATAAGGTAAGTCCCAGCACACGCCACCGTGGACTCCACTTTTTTACCAGTCTCCTGACAGAGTACAATCCATTAACCACTAGACTTCACTGAAATAATTTTTTAAAAATTATTTCATTAAATTTTCTGGAAATAAAATCTGTTTCTGAAGGTGAATACAAGTAATTTACTAAAAAATTGAAAACTCCCAAATGAGGAAGAATTGCATTATGGGTCTAATTTTCTGATCTGCCACTAAACTAGAGACTTCAGAAGTATACTTGTTCCTGAAAAAAAGTCTGGCAGTGAAGAGTTTTCAATCTAGGTCCAAAATTTTTGTCTCTTTCAAATTCAAGTTGAATTTGCAATAATGCTAGACTATTGCCTCAAAAGTAAGCTGATTAAAAAATGTGGGTCTGAGTCTTTCGTTGAAGCACAAACATAGCAATAAAGGATAAGAAAGGAAGACATTGAATCATTTTATTTAGATTAAAAAGAAGTATGAGAGAAGGGGAAAAATATAAGAACTACCTGGTCTTCATTATGCATAAAGATAGTAACATCTGAACAAGGTGACATCTGGATAAGGTTGGCTATGCCATATTCAGCAGATGTTAAATTAAAAGGTATTCTGGAGGAAAGGGCAGGTTGGAGACCTGCTCATAAAGGTCAAGCTGGTGTAATCACTGACAATTTGATCTATTGCTAGGTATAACTGTGAAAGCTGGATCCTCAAGGCAGCAAATGTGAAGTCATCAGAGTCCTTTGAGATTCTGTGTGGCTGATACACATTGAAGACATCAGAGCAGGAAAGAAGACGAATGAGCGTATATTGCAGCAGTGCAGAAAGAACCACTTACTGCTCCCAGAACATCAAGGAGAGCAAGCTGAAATATTTCAGGGACATACCAAGGAGAGATGGAGATCGATCAGCAAAAACAATAGTGCAAGGCAGAACTGCAGGCAAAAATGTAAGCGTGGATTGGGTCAGCAACATAACAGAAGGGAAATTTCCGCAAGCAATGAGGGGATGTCAGCTCTTGTGAATCATGATGCAAAGGGCCACTGACCTCCAAATTTAAGGCAGAGCTTGGTAATGATGGATATAGGTAATTTATCAAACAATAATGTCAGCTGGTAAGCAGCTTAGTTAAAAGACATATGAAATGTAGGCTCATGTTTCTGACCCCTTAAGCACCATACAAATAAGATGATGCTTTTTTCTAATAGAAGGTGTAGATTTCACATATCAAAATTCTACTTCATATGAATTCATAAAATATATCTAGACACTCCTTATATATAAACAGACATCATAACCATTCTTATACTATGACAAATACAAAATTATATAAATGGGCTAGAAAATTTTTATAAATCCAGTTTAAATATTCTACTAATGAATAATTCTTTTGGCATTTAATGTTACACCATTATTGCAATAAACACATTTAGCATGGCAAACCATCGTTAGTTGTCCTACAAGGTTTTCCTCATGATTAATAAGCTATGCCATTATTTGTGAAATCCTCATGTCCTTTTCAAAAGAGATTTTTCAAGAACATCTTTTTTTTTTTTTACTTCAGAAGCACAGTAATGCTGAGACATGCTGCAAGAACCCCTTTTGAAGAAAAGTATAATGATGAAAAAAGGGGAAGAAAAGGAGGAAATCTTACATGTGTACACATGGATTTTGCTACAGATCTGTGCGTTCCTATATCAGGAGTATAATCATACAATATATCTGGAACAAAAACCATGTATTGCCAACACTTTGCAAATCACAGTTACCCTCAACGTAAAGACGACTGTGAGAATGAAGTGTTTTCCAATGGAAAATATCAATGCTAGAACACAAGTCTGTTTAACTGAGTGAGAACCAATCCACCGAGTCGGGATCTTAAGCACTTATACTAGAACAGCTTCACTGAGCACCCAAAATGTAAATGGAAGATAGATACCTGAATTAAACAGAATGCATACCATATACTGCTTTTATAAATCCCAAGTTAAAAAACAAAAAACAAAAAAAAAAGGAAAAAAAAAGAGTCAATATGATAAAAAGCATTAATGAGTGCTAATTTATCAACAAAATGAAGCTTGATTGATGAAGTACCGGAGGAGAGAAAAATGGCAAATCTTTTTGTGTACATTGCAACTTCTAGTAGTCTGGAGCCATTTCAAGGTTTCTGTACAGACATTTTTACTTCTCTCTGCCTATTACTACATTTAAAAACGTCTGTTACTTTGCCGAAGCTGGCCTTTTTCAGCCTAACGTTTCAGTATCTATCTGGACCATGTTCATTCCCTTTGCACCGTTCCAGTACCTCTGAACTCAGTGTTTCCCTGTGTGACCAAAAATCTTCTTCACACCATCACAAGTAGCTTAATAGCTTTAAATAAAATTTAATCCACTAAAAAGCCTGCTTATGTAAACCTTAGTTAACACCAAACTTCTTTCCACACCACATTATTATTACCTCTTTCTGCTCCACAGACAATCAACTGGGCATATTCTTGTGCTTATCTGTGGAATATCTCTTCTTTGCCTAGAATAATCATTGTTCTACCAAATTTATGCTTACTTTCTTCTGCAGCCTTCTGAATCATTATCACACCCAGCATGAAAGAAGATCTAAAACAATAAATTGGGTTATATATGCATGATTTCCACACCGAAATAATCTTCTCCTACAATCAGATTTGTTACAGAAAGGTTATGCAGAACAAAACATAATGAATTGCATTAGGGAAAAAATGCAATTGATTACTTACAGAAAATAAAAATAATGCTTTATTATCAGGCTTAATAAACTGTGAAAAAGGCTTTTATATGTGGCAAGTATTTTTTCACCCATAATCTGGCATTACAGCTCTGTAAAGCAGGATCAGGTTTAAGAAGAAAATAAACTTTTTTCCATCTGATGTGCCTACTGCAGTGTCCTAAATAGGAAAATCCTCTGGGGATGTGCTAGTTCCTCTTCTCACCTAAAAGTGACAAATTACAGATGCAAAAATTGCTGATGCTTCCAAATATTGTAAATCTGTAGCTATGAGTTACTGCTGTATATGCCCTTAGTTAAAAGCAGCCTGAATTGGAGAGGATGACATTCAGTTCAGTGCGTTAGCTGCATCAAGCTAATTTCTCTATATACGTTGCACTTGATAAATTACAGCTTCTAAATCTGAATGAACAGCTTAAGCTACCTCTGTCTACATGTCATGACTCCTTGAAAAGCAAGATATATTACTTCAAAGATTTTTGTGTGGTTATAGATCAAAAATAAATAACACTATCTCATTTAGTTAAATAAAGTGAGTATCTATATAAATCAAGAGTCCTGCCATGCTTTCAGGAGACAAGCTGGCAAGGCATATATAGTCCTTTATGATCAGAGTTCGTAAGTTCATGCACTTAAAACAAGCATGTCTTGGGACATACATAAAAGTCAAACTACAATGTATTCTGCTTGGAAAATATTTGGTATCACAGAAATTTGTCAATAATCAGCAAATCAAGTTTGCGAACAGATGAAACAATGTGTTTAAGCCATGTTCAGTGTTGATGGCAACAAGACAGTCGCTGAGATTTTCTACACTCAGTGCTAGCCAGCAAGTTCTAACTCTCCCAACTCTCACTACATAAGACAGCTTTAGCCTTGAGAGCACTTCTATACCATTCATGCCCAACAGCACATTTTTAAAGCACATCGCAAAACTGTAAGGGGTTTTGGTTTTCTTTAAAGAGGAATCTGTAACTAACAGAGAATTCTTGGGAGACACATGGCTATATTGTCTCATCTCACATCACTTCACTGTCATCATCTTTGAACAGGTAATAAAAAGAGTACAACAAAAGTAGTCCTAGGTACTGTAACAGTTGGGAAACAGAACAAAGACGTAGGTAAGGTGGAGCAATGTTAGTTTATATGAGTCAATGGCTTGCAATAACCTTTGACATGCATTTCCATATTTTTCATTTCCACATCTCTAATTTTCTTTTTGTTATTTGCATTGAGTGACATTGTTTTTAATTTAATTTTAACTCATAATTGGCTATGCAGATACATAATTACTGTCGGCTTAATCATATAATTAGAGCACATATATTTACATAATTGCAATACTTTATTAGAAAGTGTAGTTACAGTGTTCATGGAATTATGCTTAATGTCATCCTAAAAGTCCCCATGAAACTCTGTGGAAAAAAGACATACAAAAAACCACTATAAACAGTGTTTAAAGTTTTCTAACTTAGCCCTCCCTCTCAGTGTTATATCACCAAGTACACATTAATTTCAGTATTATAAATAGAGGTGGGCCAAGACTGATACCATTTTTAGAAGTCCAGGTCTGAACTGTGGAAGTTTGAGATAAAAATAACTTAATACCATCTATTTATTTTACTAGGGATTACTCTTCTGAGGTGGAAGAACAACAGTAATCACTCTTTATATATAACTCTAGAAGATTCTGCCCTTACTATCTCAACACAAACCAATAAGACAAATTGAACTCTGCAAAGACCTCCTAAGTAGAAGAATCTAATAAACTGAGGACTGCTCTGATGGATTATATTGATTGTATTTTATTTGAAAGAGGAACCTAAAATCCTATTGAAAGCCCTGTAATCAGCTCAATCTTTCCTGCAGTCTTAATAAATATTTGACTTCTCAACTCTGGATACTTTTATAGTAGTTTCATTCCTCCATTGACTTTAAAGGTAAATAAAAAACCTTTGACTTTTGCCATTGATTGCTCAAACGGTTATTGGACGGAGTCACACTAAAGCTGTCTTTCTGTCTCCTTCCTCTATATTTTTCCCAAAACCACAATTGTGTGAAATATGCAACTGTCCTGATTTTCAAAGAATACACTTGGAAAGAAGATGTTCTAAGATTAAAAATAATGTGGGTGGGTTTTTTTTTTTTGGAAATTTGGTGCTACTGAATTAAATTTAGGCATAGCAAGGCATACAACAAATACAGTTTTACTATTCAAGTATACATGTACAAATATTAATTATATTCAAGCAGAATTTTGTGGTTTATCCCTAAATTTAAAACTTTAATTTAAAAGCAGCGTTATTGTACTAAGTATTTAAATGCAGTCAAAATGCTCTTAGAAGAGCAGGTTGGGCTGAATGCACATAAAATATTTTCCCATATGGCAGCACTTTCTAAGTTCACATGTCTGTTACAAATATATTAAAAATTACAACATTGCAGTGTGACTCCTGTGACCCGTTCACTGAAGTGACTATCTGTGCATATCCAAGAATAGTTTATAATGATGGGCTTTGTCTTCAAGAAACCCTATAATTTGGCCACTCCTTATCTGAAGGATTCTCATCTTGCCCTGTAATGAGAAAGATGACCCGTTACAGCCATTGTTACTTACACAACTGATGGAAGTGCTCGAGCCATGTTTCAGAGCTGGAGCGGATAAAAAGGCATATCCTGACAATACCATACCAGCAGGATGTGCTTTCCTCCACTTTGTGAGGAGAGAGAACTGATTTTTTGAGTTTGCAGAGATTAAGATCTACAGCCTTACATTCCCTGAGAGACATAAAAAGGAGACAGAGTAAAAGTTGGAGAGGGTTTTACTGCAGTATATGTACACGCTATAAATGGATGCTGAAATTGCAAGTGTATAAGCACTGGGAGGCAACAAATGTGTATATATGAGATCAGTGTTTGAATTATTTTTTTTAGGTCATGTAGAGCATGGGACAGGACACTTACCAATGCAAATATTTATTTAGCAGATGAAATTATACGATTCAGGCTTAGGCAATATTACTTTTTTTGACTACTTGTGCACACTTGCACACAAATCAACCAAGCTGAGATTTGAACTATGCCTCTGACAGGGCGCAGTATTACACTTGTAGCACAAAAACTGGGATAGTCTGAAGAGTGCCAATGACTCCAGCAACTACTTTGCAGGTGGTGACACCGGTAGAATATGACTGTAGTTTTCCTTCTTCAAATTTGGTATCTCGCATTTTAAAGCCTGCAACTTTTATCAGAAAAACAGATAGGGCCTATCTGATCTTTACCGCAGATGAAGTTTCTTCTGACCACTTCAGCATGTATAAATGGATTAGCTTTGAAGGAAAAAATGTCCTAGATATTAACCTCTCAGTCAAGGATCAGCATAGTGGGGCTGCTCCCGAGGAAGAGGCAAGAGCGGAGGGTGACCACAGCACAGACCGTGAGGTGCCCTCCCTGACCAGGGCGCAGTCCCACAGGACCTGACCAGGGCCAGGCTGGTGGCAGTGGCAGATCCCATCGACAATCGGAGACAAGGAGAGGTGGTGAGGCAGGTCCAGGGTCCAATTTTGAGACCCCAGTCAGGAGCAGCAGGAGGCAGGGCAGGACGCAGGACTGGAGGTAAGGCTGCCCACAACACCAGTCTGAGGTCCTTCCGGGAGACAGGGCCAGAGACAAGACTGGAGACAAGCCTGGAGACAAGGCTACCTCCAGCATTGACCTGCGGACCCTCCAGGGAGGCCAGTCAGGACGTCAGGATGGCAGGGACAGAGCTGGGCTCAGGCCTGTCCACAGCAGTGCTCAGGCCAGGGCTGAACTGGAGATGCTGGCCTCATGGGGAGGGGATTTGTGGGGGGCTCCTGGGGGAAATTAAGCCTCTTGGTGCACTCTGGGGCTTGACTACCTTTTTTTAAAATCAATCGCAGCATTAATTAAATTTAAGCATGTTTTTACCAGTTTTTACACTATAATTACTCCCCCTTTTTAAAAGCAGTCTACTTATGACATTGTACAATCCATGACCTAAAGTAAGAACTACATTTACTATCATCAATTAACATTATTTACATTATTTAAGACTATTATTCAAGCAGCATTTTTTAAAAAATTAAATGACTGCAGTTGAAGCAGTTACCAGTTAAGTACTTGAAGCACAAGTGTGCTGAGATGATAATTCAGCTGAAAGCAGCAGCAGCAGCCTCTCCTGCCAGGCAGAGGGAAGACCTTTTCTATGTACCCTCCAGCTACTCCTGCAGCACTCCTGGGCTGCTTCCATGAGATTCCACCATCTCACTGAAGAATATTGGCCAAAACATTTTTAAATTTGGCCTCAAAAGACAGTCATGGGCAAGATACTATGCCTCTGGTATGCCGACAGCTCCTTGAACGAATGCTCTCTATCTTGGCATATAATTGCAGCTCTGGGGAAGTGTTTCTTGCACCACGCCTGACAGTATTTTTTGGCTCATTCAGAAGAAGCACACAGCCTGCTGTCACTAGAGAATAAACCAGGCAAGACTAGGAAACTGGAGGATATTCATAGAACCCAGTGGTCCCTGGTTCAGCTGAGATCCTAATCACTGGGTGTAGTCCAGTTGATGAAGTTAAATGCAGGCAACTTTGGGTCCCATTTCTTTGAACAAATGTGACATAGCATTTCTGAAGAGCCAGAAAAGGGCTACATCAGAAGTAGATCTGGACAATAAGGACCGTCCAGCTTTAGCATATGCATCTGCATAGTTACTGCAGCTATGGCATTATCATTATGCAGACTATCAGAAAAAATACCAGTATCTTATTCAACCAGTACCATTTAAGGAATAAATATATTTTATTACATTTTTTTGCTCCAATACCTCACCTTGCTTAATTGCTTAACTCCATGTCAAAAATAAACTTATATATCAAAAGTGTCAGTATTTAAATTTTTATCCACATACTAAAAATGACTCGCCATTGTTTTGCTATTTATTGATCATGATCAGTGCTTCAAATTCATGTTGCTATTTGAATGTATCAGATTTTACTTTAATGTATCCTATATCATTCAAGAAGGAGTCAATGGGGCAGAAGCAATTTACATAATGATTGCATAATTGCACTGACTTTTTGTGCCATAAGAAAGAATGTTGAACTTAACTATTCACATCATGAGTAGAATATGAATGTTCCTGAAAAAAAATCTTTTAATTCTCTCAACATGTGTTTTGTGTTGAGGAGGAGAGTACCTGCTCACCTAGGAGAAATAACACCATGATGTCTTGTTAGAATATTAAGCAGAAAAGAATCATAGAATCATAGAATCGCAGAATTGTTTAGGTTGGAAAAGACCTTTAAGATCATCAAGTCCAACTGTTAACCTAGCACTGCCAAGTCCACCACTAAACCACGTCCCTAAGTACCACATTTCCCTCCAGGGACGGTGACTCAACCACTTCCTTGGGCAGCCTGTTCCAGTGCTTCACAACCCTTTAGGTGAAGACTTTTTTCCTAATATCCAATCTCAACCTCCCCTGGTGCAACTTGAGGCCATTTCTTCTTGTCTTATCGCTTGTTACTTGGGAGAAGAGATCGACACCCACCTCACTACAACCTCCTTTCAGGTAGTTGTAGAGTGCGATGAGGTCTCCCCTGAGTCTCCTTTTCTCCAGGCTAAACAATACCAGTTTCTTCATCCATTCCTTCGTTGCCCTTCTTTGGACACGTCCCAGCACCTTAATGTCTTTCCTGTAGCAAGGGGCCCAAAACTGAACACAGTATTCAAGGTGCGGCCTCACCAGTGCCGAGTACAGGGGCATGATCACCTCCTTAGCCCTGCTGGCCACACTATTTCTGATACAGGCCAGGATGCCGTTGGCCTCCTTGGCCACCTGCTCATATTCAGCCGGCTGTCAACCAATGCCCCCACGCGTCCTTTCCCCTGGGCCACTTTCCCAGCCACTCTCCCCCAAGCCTGTAGCGTTGCATGGGGTTGTTGCGGCCAAAGTGCAGGACCCGGCACTTGGCCTTGTTGAATCTCATACAGTTGGCCTCAGGCCATCGATCCAGCCTGTCCAGGTCCCTCTGCAGAGCCTTCCTACCCTCGAGCAGGTCAACACTCCTGCCCAGCTTGGTGTTGTCTGCAAACTTACTGAGGGTGCACTCAATCCCCTTGTCCATATCATTGATAAAAATATTAAACAGAACTGGCCCCAAAACTGAGCCCTGGGGAACACCGCTCGTGACCGGCCGCCAACTGGATTTAACTCCATTCACCACCACTCTTTGGGTCTGGCCATCTAGCCAGTTTTTTACCCAGCAAAGTATACACCCGTCCAAGCCATGAGCAGCCAGTTTCTCCAGGAAAATGCTGTGGGAAATGGCGTCAAAGGCTTTACTAAAGTCCAAGTAGACAACATCCACAGCCTTTCTCTCATCCACTAAGCAGGTCACCTTGTCATAGAAGGAGATCAGGTTAGTCAAGCAGGACCTGCCTTTCATAAATCCATGCTGACTGGGCCTGATCACCTGGTCCTGTATGTGCCACATGATGGTACTCAGGATGATCTGCTCCATAACCTTTCCCAGCACCGAGGTCAGAGTAGCTTACAGCATGATTTCAAGTGATCACAAAATTTGTCTGGACACAGGCAAAATGTAGATGCCTAAGACTCAGAGAGACAGGATTAAGAATTATTCCCTTTTGATGTTCTCTAATGCTGGAGGTAACTGACACCTCCATTTTGAACTAAAAATCTCTCTACTTGGCCACACTTGCACGGAAACACATAGACTGAGTATGTAGCCCGTGGTTAAGCTTTGCTGCCGTTCAGAATGGGAAAACTTCTTGAACTTCAACTCCAACCACATGTAATGCAGATATTTGACATAGCTCAAAGCTGCATACCCCTGTAGCAAAGACTAAAGATCTCCTTGTTTCAGGAACATTGCTCTAGGAAAAGTATAGTGTGAGTACTTTTCTCATAACAGCCTAGTGCCTAGAACAGCTTTTGAGGAAGTGGGGAGCACGGCTTGCAAGTCTCTTCCATCTAAGGGATTCATATCTGCAGGCACTTCAACAAAAACTATCTGAACAGGTTGGTATAAGGAAAGTGTTTACCCACATTCTAACTATTGCATTTAAGCTGGACACTATAAAAAAGGAAAGCCTGACTGTAATTTTGTGAGAAGGGCAAATCAAACTCACTGGGCAAAGTGAAAAACTGCAAGATGTGGAAATGCAATAAAGTCACTTATTCCAATAATATGTAGCTTTTCACAAGCTAACTAGCCATCAGAAATTGCCAGTTAAACATTAGCATCAATGATGTGGCTTTTCTAATCCTCTAATTTCTAGTTTGTCTTCACAAGGCAATACTGCTGGCTTACCGTAACTAAGGAGGTAAAGATCCTTCCAAATTACAGCACTGCCTAACTCAAGAGGATATCTGCAAAGCAGCATCAACCAGCCAGCATAACATTCCAACCGAAATAAATAGGGTCAACTGAGAGGCTAAAAATGCAATTTTAGCTTCTAACGGCTTCTTTCTACATATGCTCCCTGGTTTGTCAATGCTTTTTTTGTCTTTTGCCAGTGCCCTTGTACAAATACTCTGGGAGAGATATTAGGCATAAACTTTTACCACCAGGTGTAGCACATATTTGTCATATCATACATTATGTATTTTACATATATCATATATATTTTCTTCTACAACTAAATTTGTTCTATTTCGACTTCTGACACAGCACAGTGCAGTATAACTGTACAATGCTATTTGCAACCTGATTTTGTGAGGTCAATGTTGCATTTCAACTTCTACGTATTGATATGTAAGTCAACGTATGCCCGTTCACGCATAGGGGAAAATGTTATTCAACCTATAAAATACACAAATAAAACTCAAAAACAAGTATTCACCTAATTCAATGGACTTTTCTTCATAGATTTAAACCATTTCACAGAGATCTTGGCTACTTTTGAAAATCTCTTGCTTCAGTGTTTTTTCAAAAGTAGATTTAGGAAAAAATCTAAATATTGCTAGATAGAAATAGAGAAATTCTTCACCAACATGTAAAAGTCACAACTGGGCAGTTTGGGTGACCTGAGGCAAATGAAAGCCAAACAAAAATTTAACAAATATTGAAAGAGAATAGGACTGTCATCTTGCCAAAACCATGAACATGAGATTATCAGCGTGTTCTTCTCATTATGCCGACTCAAGTATGTGATTTATTCAAGTATTTGATTTGCCACAATTCTGGCCAAAGAAGAAAGTTATTTCAATGTAGTACAAGTTTGGCATGTCTTATGTTTTGAGCAGCCAGAGTTTGAAGTGTTGGATGCCAATCAACTGTGTATTCAGTAAGGATTTGTAAACAAATTCTAAATCTGCACATTTTGCATCTAGCCATGTACAGGAAAAATAACGAGAGCATATGTTTTCATGTCACAGTGCTCCAGGTTAGGATTTGTAGCAGTATTATTTCATCATGAAGAAATGCACCACCACAGCCCATGTGCACAGATTTAAGTATTTCAGAAAGTCTTAGGCTAAGACATGCTGCCACCATTATAGTATATCCTGAAAGAAGAATTGCTTCCTCTACTTCTCAAGTCTCTTCTCTGAGGGATGTTAGAAAAAGGTTAACATGGTAATAAGATTCAAGTAATTATTTTCATTCTAAGAGAAAATTTCTGCAGATAGCTTATGCAGCCAACTAGCTATCAATGACTGATTTGGCTTTGCTGTTTCTACATGTGAGGATTCACCAGAGGGTCTGTCTTAAACTGAAGTTTCAGTTGAAGAGCAGAGCAGCAAAAAAAAGACAAAATTAATTGCAACTGCCTCCAGATGTAGGAACTCTGGGATGAAATCCTTAAATAATAATGTGCAACCTCTCCTCTAAAACTTCCTTGGCACCAGATTCCTGGATGGCAAACTAATTCGTTAATCTTTAAAAAGAGTTTCAGGGCAATCTGTAGCTGGTAAACTGATTTCACCTGTCCATATTAGGTGAAACTATAATAAAGAATAGAATTAGTAGGATTATGGATGATATGACAAAAGGAGGAAAAAATTAAAACATCTTTTCTACATGAAAGTTACAACTCAGCAACCTACTTGAATTCCTTGAAAGAGTCAATGGCAGAGAGACAGAAGGTGGCTGGATTCCGAGTGTTCCAAGAGTCCCCATCCCCCCCCAGCCTTTTAAAGAAAGTAAGCTGCTATACAATAACAAAGAAAGTCCACACATAACTAAATACTTAGTTAAAAGATAGGAAGCAAAGAACAGAAGTAAATGATCAGTTTTCACAGTAGAATGGCATTACCAGGGATGTGTGATAATATTAATTGTATCTTACTGATTTTACTCTACAAACCCATGAATGATCCAAAAAAGTGTAACTAGTGGCAAAGTTTTCCAATGAAACTAAGTTATTAAACACAATAAAGGCAAGGTCCAATGGTGAAAAATTGTAGAAGGACCTAACATGAGTGACTGGATGACAAAATGACAAATGTAATTTAAAGTATCTTGATATAAAGTGAAGCACATGAAAGAATAAATCCTAACTTTGCATATAAAAGGAACTGACTATTGCCAGTCAGGAATGAGATCTTGGGACTAAGATGTGTGAAAATGCCAACTAAACAGCTGTCAAATAAGCAAGTAAAATGTTGTACATTTTTAGGAAAGAAAGAGAGAACCAGAGATCATTATTATACCAATATATAAATACATGGTGTATCTACATCTTGACTACAGATAATTCTAGTTCTTCCCACCAAAAAGGGTGCAGGGATGATCAAAGACATGGAACAGCTTCCATATGAGGAATAGATAGATTTCTTCAGGCTGAGAGAGACTGTGATAGCAGCCCATAAAACACTGAATGACATGTGGAAGGAGGGCAAGAAGCAATTGTTTCCTGTTTTCTCCAATAAAAAACTAGGAAACTTCAAATGAAACTAACTGGACACAAGCTCAAAAACCAAAGAGAGGGCATTACAGACAATGCTGAATTAACCTGTGGCACTCTAACATATTTTTGTAGATACTAAATATTTTTGTCAAGGAAGAAAAATCTACTGAGGGCTATTAAAGAAACATCACATCAGACTCCGGAAGTCCTAGAGCCATAAACTGAAAGATTAATTTTTTTAAGTGTCACAATATGTTCTATGCTTGCTCTGTTTTTATCATCTTCCTAAGGAAGGGGTATAAAACTATGGGAAAAACAACAATGCCTAGAAGGACATTTTCTCTAACCTAGTATCATTGTTGTATTATGTTCAAATCAGTTTTACATTTAAAGAATCTTTACCAATATGCCAAAATGCTGAAATAAATTTTTAAAAAATGATAATAAAAAAAAGTTATTCCTTTCCAAAAATATATTTTTTTACTTTTTGTCCTCACCACTGTAAACTCTGATTATTGTTTTGTAAGAACATTTTCTTTCAGCATATCTAACTCCAGATTTCTCATGGCAGTAAATTTGAAAATGTCCCGAGAATTCCTTAATTAGGTGACCTCCAGCCAAATTTGGGGAGTTTGAAGCTACCTATGCTTATTTACCAACTAAGTGCTATTCCCATAATACTCAGTACCACACATACGTATAGATAAAAAGTAGAGGACAAAACCCACCAGACTGCACCATGCTAATTTTAGCCAGGGATTATCGTGATCCTGCAAAGAAAGTATATTCTTTATTGAATCCTAAGATTGTCAGCAATACTGTGAAGTAGAATAAAACTGAAGTTTTTTTAATAGGCTGTTTCAGATAGAATTCATCACAATTATCATAAACTTATTTCACATTGACTACAAAACATCCATTCAATCATTCTCAGACTTTCTGCTGTTTGGAGTAAATCAGACAGAAAAGGCTGGAAGCACTGAGTATTTAAGCCATCTAATTCTTCCAGTTGCCATTATAAAAATCGTTTTACCTATCATTAACATCTAGCAATTGCATTGATCATCCTGCTTTCCTCGTTAATCATAATAAATTTCAATGACCAATGAGTTATGACACACAGCATATTTCTGTTCATCTTCCATGCCAAGGCATGGTTTGAATTTTGGGCGTGAACTACATGGCACCTTTTATCACTTTGTTTAATCATATCTTCTGAGTCTTTCCCATGAGTTTTTATTTTTACTATCATAAGGTAGCAACTAGATACAAAGACTAAACTATTTTCTTCAATTTTCTGCTTACATCATTGTTCTTGAGCATTAAAACTGACTTTGAAAACTGCTTACATCTTTAAAATTAGTAGAGTCAAGGTTCTCCCAGTTCTCCTATCTATCACAGCAGTGATAACAACACTTCAATTTGTGCAAGACCTGGAAAATGGAAGTGACAGCTCTGTAGTTGAAGTATCTTGACCAATAAAGACTAAAGTTCATAAAGGAATGAATACTTCATATCTCCCGGCCGTAGCTCCAATACTGCAACAGCTTTAGAATAAATTTTTAAATGAAACAATTTTGTGATCTGAATATAAGAATATCCAAGGTGATTTTTTTTTCCTATACAACTATGAAAAGGACAAACACAATATTAGGAGATACATTTCCTGCAGCTGTTAATGCCAGGCTTCTTGGTATTGTAGGCAAAATCAACCTTTGCTCTCAAAAAGATGAGTAGCTGGCACCGTGCCTTCCTGCTGCAGGCTGGGGAGAAGGAGAGAAAAGACAGACTGTCCGGGACAGACTAATCTGTAGGGCAAGGGAGTCAGGAGCCAGGGTGACAGCCAGGCTGGATGGGCAGGGGCTTCACTGACCCATGCCCTGTCCCACAGCCTCCAAATGAGGTGAGCAGAGCGGGTCAGTGATGGTCACCAGGATCAGCCAAGAGCCCAGTGATCTCCAGAGAAGTTCATGGTGACAAGGAAGGTCCAAGGTCCAGTCAAGGAGTCCAGTCATGGTCAGGATCAGTGAGGTCCAACGGCACAGGCATCTGCACCAGTAAGGACCATGGGCACAGACATGGTCCATGGGCACTGTAACTTAGGTGAGGACCAAGGATGAGGGTCTGAGCTGATACACAGCTCACAGTTGAAAGGAGAGTCCCCAAGTTCTTTCAGGACAAAATACCCTTTTCTGCAGGAGTCTGCCCTTGCCCCAGTTGTCTTTAAAAGCAAAACAAACATAGGCAGGGCTCAAGTGTGAACATGGCTCACAGTTGTCTCTGCTGCAAAATTGCTAGAGCCGTCCCTGGGCATGATTTTTGCTCAGGTCAAACAGCATTGGTGTGCCCCAGTCAATGGCCACACAGAGTTTAGGGGCCAGTTTAGGGCCACATATGCCAGTGACTATTCCCCACAGCTGCTAACTTGGGGAGTTTACTGGTTTGGGGAGGAGGAATGGAAATAGAATTTAGTTGTACAAACACAAGCTAAGTTGTGTCTCTCAGACCCATGGCCAGAAAACAGGTCCTGGACTTGTTTTCCCTTCCAGCATAAACATCTGTGATTTTTTTTTTTTTTTTTTTTTTTTTAATGCCAGAAAGTGACATTTCAGGCAACAATATGAGTGTTTGGACAGCAGCCTTATGGGCAATGGTTTGGGGTTGTTAGGTTTTTTTCCTGATATATTTTTGCTAGCAATAAGGGCATAAATCCTACAATTTCTTATCTCAGCTGCATTAGGGAGGGCTTACAATGGGAGCTAATGGATGCAGTCCCAGGAACCTAGGTCTGAAGGCAGTACATACACAGCCCACCTGCATATGGCAGCCCACCTTCTGGATTGCTCTTCATCAGGAGCCAAATTGATTTTGTGGGACTCAGAGTCCTTAATAATCTAGGATCATGGTTAGCTCCTTATTCTATCTATTATATGAGGTCTTGAAGTTTCGTCCTTTGAGCTTTACAGAGAGCTGCAGAGATTGTCTAACAGGAATTTCACTGTAACGTAAGCATTTGAAGATTATTCTAGATGTCTCTGAGAAAGTAAATTCTGCCAGATTTGCAAGAAAATTGCACTTCAACTAGCAATACAATGTTATCAGATATTAATGATTTCTGTGTGGGTAATATATATGCAAACATAATGTACTTTATTAGCTTACAAGAATAAATTAGTAGAATTTCAGTAGGCAGTGCATTAGTGGTCAACTATGTTTCTCTTCAATATCAATGTGCTTTTAAAGAAGCCAGCATTTATAGGGCTCAGATTGTGAGCATTTAGATGTATACAATTGGATGTGAATTAATATAAATCACAGACCTGGTCAATTTATTTTTGCTTCAAAGCTACCAATGAAATTTGCTCACTATCTCTCAGAGTGAAAATAGCTGTGGAAAATATACTATCTTGGTTCTTGTCATTGAAAACTCAAAGACATTCAGTTTCTTATATGTGGCAATGCGTTGAAAAATATAAAGGGGTGTTCAAGCAAAAATGAAATTTGTGGGTTTATTTAAACTTAAATACACCTGAGCAGCCCTAATAATGTATTGTTTTGTACATGTAACAATTTACTAATTTACACATTTGAGATTAAGAAATAAACTTCAGAAGTATGGTTTTCTCACATGCAAATGTTTGACATCAGTTATGTTAGCAAACAATTTTAAGCGGTATGTGGTATCCTTCCTGACCTTCAGCTGCCACGCTAAAAACGTGCGGGATGTGCAGCCATAGATCTGTCAGCCTTGTGCAGAAATTTATGAAATCCAAACAGCATGAGCAGCCTACCCTACCTTAAATGTCTGTCTTGAATGCTTGTCCATCAGTAAGTGTTACACTTTAGGTACTCTCAAGCTACTGGACTCCAATACATAAATAACTGTATGAAACTGTTAACTAGTCTAGAGATGAAACTTACATTTTTTTTTCCTGATAATTCTGCATGAATCTATGCACTCTAGAAAAGGCAGACACACAAAAGTAATAAATAAAATGTTAAAAATATTGAAGAGTAGTTTGATTTTGTAGGTTTTTTTTTTTATCCAAAGCAAACCATTGATATTTATGTGCCAAATGGTATGTGCCCAACCAAGAAAATGACAGCTCTCAAAAGCTATCTCTTAACTGAGAAGCAGTCATTCAAAAATTACCTCAAAAATCTTTTAATAGCATTTTATAATAGTTTAAAATTTGCAAATCAAACTTGACATGAAGAGTAAGCATTTAATTTCTTTCCAGATTCAAATCAATAATCTACAGCCATTTTTTCACTCTCATCTTTCAAACCAATTGGATCTTAAATATTGTTGCCTTCCACCCTAAAGAAAAATAATTTAATTTTACATCACTTCTGTTTGAGAGAGAGGTTTTTTCATCATTTGGCTATAAAATCCAATATGCTTTTCAAAACATCTTGGTTTACAGTAAAGTCCCCCAAATTAATGAAAATTCTTACAAATTAATTGGTTAGAACTGCCTACTTACACACAAAAATTGTGAAATATTTAAAAGGATAGAAATGATGTTGCTAATGCTCTTTATGAGTACATTAATTTTGTCATCGCTTATCAGCTTATCTGCAATGTCAGATTTCAGACTGCAAGCCTTCTAGGTACTCAGTATACTACTGTAAAAGGTTTTCAGAAATATGTTGAGTTTGCATTTCCCTGTTTCACACCAGAATATATTTGCACAGCACAAAGTGGAAAAACATTTCTTCAGAAGAGATATCCACAAAAAAAGAGCAGAGTTTTCTCTCAAACCTGCTTGCTGAAGCAGTACTGTTCCTGCTAGAAATATTCTCTACTTTTCAGCAAAAGAAAAAAGACAATTTGTGTATATATATCATATGAATAATATAGAGTACTACTCCTAATAATAATATGCAAGGTATTTCTCTGAATTTCCCAAGCCCCAAGGAGATAAGGAGTTACAAAGTAATTAAGCCACCTGTGTCCTTCTTGCAGGTATTTTGAAGTTAATATGTTATAAAATACAAATTATTGAGCAAATTAGGTATGGAGAATGGGTTTCATTAGATAATTGCCAAAGATGTTACCATCAACAATAAAGCTACACTAACTAAAAATTTCTTTACATTAACACTTTGGTGCTTATAATCAGTGTGTTGCAAGCTGGAATTTTTTTCCAACAAAAAAATTAAAACTGGAGAGTAAAAACAGAAGGTTTACTACCCAGTAAGGAACACAGGGTACTTAAATGAGGTAAATTTATGCTCAGTTAGGAAAGAACATGAATGCCAAGGATATTGAAAGATTCATTCCAGTGAAGTCTAGATTTTACCATTATTACCATCACAGGATAATCACTAGGATACCCAATACATCAGATGTTATAAGAACAAAACGGTAGACCAGGTGAGCATGTGATCTACAATATAAGCAAAACATACAGAATTTGGAAAATGGGAAAACAAAAAAAAGCAAAGCCTGGCAATTGAACAGTATTATATTCCTCTACACACACAGTTTGAGGTATTTTATAATAAATATATGTATGTACTAAGGACAAACAGCATAGGATCCTTCTCTAAATTAGTTGCCAACTAGTTTTCAAAATGTAAATAGCTTTACACTATTTGGGTATTTTCTAGTAAATATCTCATCAAAATCTCATACGGTCTGATAAAACTAAACCCTAATATTTCTTTCCTATTCTTCAGTCCTACAAGAAAAGGTGTACTGAACCAAACATAAGATCCATCCCAGTCCAGTAAATTTCCAACGGTAGATGCTTAAAGAAAACATATAAGAACAGTGTAGGTATATTTTCCCTTTCCTTGCACCCTTTCTACATCATTATGCAGCAGTAGTTTATGGATTGCAGTTATTGGTGGATGGAGCACTTAGAAACCAGCTTCAGGGATCACTCTTAAAAGACCATTCCACCATATGGAAGAGTAACCAAGCATATTTTTGCCTATTTTGTCATAATATAAATTCAATTTATTTTTAAAATTTTTTTATTAACTAATTTTAAAAAATTAAAACCAGAGCATTACTAACAGTAACAAAACCTTAGACTCACTAAAACACTTCCATTACTGAACACTTTGTTAACACTTCCATGCACACATTTGTATTTTGCTATATGATTAACTATTCAAGTTTTCCTTACAGGAACAGATGATTTAAACAGAATTAATAAGAAGTCTTGAGTTATTTGCATACTCCTTAGATAATTTCAGTTATTTTGCAAGCAGAATAAAAGTTCACAGAAATGGATGCATGTTTCCCTCCATTAAAAGCATTGAAAACAAAACACCCATTGCAACAACAGGCAAATAGCAATTTCTGAACATACTGTAAACCAATATCCATTTGTGTTTCAATAACCAGGTATGCATTTTTTTTTACATAGCAAAGTCACAAACCAAACCCTCTTGATCTTCCACTTAGATTATTGCCAGAAAAGAAGTTGTATGATAGATAAATTAAGACTGAAATGTAAGTGCAAAGATGAAAGGATGGTGGTATGCTTAAGACATGTATCTAGGACTTTGAAAGTTTACATTTAAAACCTAGCTCTGCAGCAAGCCTCCTGTTGCTTGAGCAACTCACTTTGAGTCTAATTCTATGAAAAGCACTGGAGTCATTATCAGAACCGGAACGCTTCCTGAGAGAACAGACTGCAAAATGTGTCAGATGTTGTGCTTTTCTGAAAATAAGGGCAACAAGCACCAAAATGGAAGGCGGTGAACACAACACGATGCTCAAGAGACCTTCTGGATCATCAGCTATAGTCACCTGCTAATGAAGGTAACCTACAACACAATCTTTTTTATAAACCGCTACAGTTCCATTGAAACAAATCAAGATTCTGCCTTCTTTCTTCTAAAAGGCTGTTCCAAATTTTCACAGCATTCACAGTTCATGAATACCCCAGGTTTCTTCTAATTTCCCATTTAAATTAATTTATGTCCTTGTGCCAACAGTAATTTAACTCAAATACATCTTTTCCCTTCCCCCCACTGGTGATTCATCATACCTTTTTCAATCTCCATTTTGCAAGACTAAGCGAGCGAAACTCCTTTTCCAGCCTCTCCTCAAATAGTTTCAGACATTTGACAATCTTTCTTTCCACCTGTTCCATTTTTATAAATGTTATCTTTCTCAGTCCTAAACATCAAGGCTCAGAGGCCTTATGAGACAAGTACCTCTCTACCTCCACTAGAAAGACTTTGCTCAAAATGTGCTTGGGTAGCATTTGCTCTTTCCATGACCACATATGTGCACATGTTTTATTCTCTGTCTTGTACAGATAAAGAGCCATTACCTTAGCAAATTTCAGTCCCTAATTCATGACCACGTTCCCCATGCTATTAATATTCTTTCTTAATAATATTATTACTCTCAGTTCTTATGGTCATCCAGTTTTCCTACCCAATTATATTCTGATCTTCCTTTCTGTTAAGGTTATTTTGTGACCTTAGTCATTTTTACTAGCATGTGTCTACTTCTGCCCATTTTATTTATGACAATATTAAACAAAATGGTCTGAAGACAGATCTTTGAGAAATTTCTATGTAATGACTTCCTTCCAACCCAACAGTTCCCCTTTCAGCTTCACCCAAGATAGCCTTTTTTTATCCAGATCTTTACACCCATAATAGTATTTGTATTAATCCTCAGCTTCTGCTGTTGAACTAATAACCTCTCATGAGGCACTATATTCAAAGACTGCATTGTGTTCTAGATAGATGAGATCTGTTGCAGTTCACTTGTCTGGAAAATCAGTTATCTTCTCTTAGGAAAGTATCACATTAGCCTTGCACATTCTGCATTTGGTAAAACCATGTTGTACATTACCTCATTTTTATTTACTTCCATATCTCAAGCTCTTCTTTACTTCTGTAAGTGTTCCAAAATGTTGTGTATTATTAAGGTTATATTAATAAGTCTGTGGCTGGTAAATCAGTTTTTTGTTTTCTTAAATGTACACATATACACGTACTACATTTCTTACTTTCCAGTCATACTGACCACTTCCAATTCCATAGATACTACAATAGATATTCTTGACAGCAAATGAGCAATTTTATGTGCATACTTCTTCAATGTTCCAGCCTAGAGGCCATCCAGTCCTAGACACAGAAGTATGACTCTAAACCAGGTATATAAAACAGAAGAGATCTTCTGCTGAAAATCTGACCCTGACTATCTATGGTGAGTACTGTACTCGTCTCCAAAATGGGCATACTTCCTCTGCAATAGATTTCACCCACTTATAAACAAGAAAATAGATAATAAAGTAAGTTATTTTATGTCTAAATACATCTCTGAAGTTTCCAAGTGCCCATGTATGAAGGATGTTAGAAATGTTTCTCAAATGGCTTCAAAAATTATTTGAGGTTTGAAGAAAATACCTCACAAAAACTAAATGAGGTCAGCCTATGTATCATTAAAAACAAAACAAAACAAAACACCAAAACCAACAAAACCCCCTCCAAAAAAAAACCAATACAGAAACACTAAGAGGAGACCTGATTACAGCACTGAAGTACAGGAAGCATTTCAGACACTGACATACTTAAGCAAAGTAAAAAATGGCAGTGACTAAAAGTCAAAGCAGATTAACCTAAATTAGAAACAAGATGCGTATTTTTAACAATGAAGGTGGTTAACGAGTGGAACAAAGCCTCAAGAGAGGTAATGAATTTTCTATCTCTTAATGACATCAAATCAGAAACCTCTTGGTATAGCAGAGCACAGCAGCCGTGGCTCTAGTGGCATGCTAAAATGATTGTGCAGCTTTGGAGTCTCTAATCATGTTAGCATACTGCTAGTGCCAGGGCTGGCGAGTTCTGTCACACATTTGGAGAGCCAGCAAGGAGAGCTGTAGTGATCAGCACTCCCCAAGAGATGTACCTACCTAAAAATGCTAAAAATCATACTAAAGAAAATTGTTCAAGAAAATCAAGGTAGAAGGAATTTCAGTCTAGGTAGCATAGAAGCATTTCTCCCTAAACTTTTCTAGATAAACTTCTGAAAACTTATGGCAAAGCAGTACTTGTCTTTAATTAAATATACAGTAACACACTTATTAAATATACAAAAAAGCTGAAAGATCAGAGATTACCGGCACTGCTGCAAGAAAACAAAACAAAAAAATGCAGTCTCAGCTGAGTGTTTCAGAAACAAAAGAATCCGGTAAAGTACAGGTATTTCAGAAACAGCATTATAAAAAATTAAATGTGCTTGAAATAAAGCATCAGAGAGCATGAAGGAAATCAAAACTCAGATCTTTATGAAATACAGTTCCTTCATGTATCAGAAAATAGATACAGTTTTTAAAAAGGCTTTAAAAATCACAGCGTGTGTTGGCGATGTCTATCAAGAAAAGCGACATTTTAGAGCATTGTGTTGTCAACCTGAAAGAGGTACTCCAGAGCACAGAGACATGACGGAAGAAGAACCCCATCTACAGATGCATTTCAGCCCATATGACTACCTGTATGCATGTAAGACGTCACACCCTTTCTGTTGTATAAGGAGGATTACCTGTCATAACTTTAACCCATGCACCCACCCAAACAATTCACAGTTTGATAGTGTGGGCCAGAGACTATTTCCAGCCAGGGATCATTCTCAATTGATAGTCTGGAGGCAGACAACCTGCTTTGGACCAACAGAGATTCTAACAGTGTGGACACAGACTTTTCCCTGCCAGTTTGTCCCGGTATCTTTTCTTTAGAGGTAAAGGGACACCTTCATTTCACTGCAGACAACTAAAGACTTTGCTTAATTGCTTCTAGTTCCTTTTCTGCTAAAAGATAATGAATAGGATTGAGCTGGTCTTAGATATAAACATCTTTGAAACGCAAAGGGAATTCAGAGTAACATCTGAACTGTACAGAGATAGCTGTTCTCTAAAGCAAAAAGCAAAATAAATATATAGACAAAAGTAACAAAGAACTCAGAAAACAACCTCAACAAGGAATTGCTACATTTTAATACAAATTAATCTAATAAATTTTCTGTACTACTGAAAGAAATACTGATGAGGATGCAAGATCTAAGATATGTAGGAGGTGTGTACATCTATGTGAAATGGCATAGTAATAGAAGAATTTCAAACTATTAATTGCACTTTACTCATGCTAAGGGGATGTCAAATACCTGATGTGCTTAATACCTGAATCAACATCTTGAACACTTGAGGGAATGTACTGAAAGCAGTAACAGATTTAGTGATTATTTTGATGTTATGGCTTAGGTTCCGTCTGTTTACTGGAATCCCTATAAGATTGCTCTTTTAGTTATTTAAAAAATACTCTGAAGTTCAAGTTACATACTTTTTAAATATGTTCAAATGTTCTAATTAGAAGTTAAAGCAATCACTTTAATCATATACAAAAATATCCCCTCTATTAAAATTAAAGCTGCACTGCATCAGTGGCAATATCTTAACTCTTTTTCTATTGTTGTTTATTCTGTCATTCACCACAGTTTTTATTCAACATACAGAGGCTTTCCAATGGTGGAGTTTAGTGTTTGGCATGGAGAAGGTAACACACTGTTGCTAAGACTCTGCTCAGAATTGATAAAACCCCACTTGATCACACAGCCAGCAGAACACAGCAATCTCCCCATTTTTTTCACCCCTGCAAACTACATTGCTGTGGCAGCTGCCCAGCTCAGTTGGGAGCCCCTTCCTGGGTAGTGTTGCTGGGATAATGCACAGCACAGGGGGTAGCAAGCTCTAGAGCAGGGGCCCTTCCTGGCAGGGCTCTACCAGCAGCTCCATCTCTCTAATTCCAGACAGCTTGATATTGAAGGTCTCTAGGTCATCCATAGTACAGTAAACAGGGCCAAGTCGCAGATTTTGAGACTTATTTTGCAGTCATCCATACTGTTTAATTGTAAGCAGGCTTCCTCGCATAGGCATGGCACATGCCATGCCAGGCACTCAGGAATAGCTTGTGAAATAGCAGGGGCAAAAAGTTCATCAGGGAACCATTTGCAGGAGGCAGAACAGATTAATTCACCCTGTTCTGGGGAGGAAAAAGATTTTAACCATATAGGTATAAGCCTGACCACAACGCTTAATCTTAAGGGCAGAGAACAATCTCTACCATGCTCTATCCACTAGCTTATGTGTAGTTTTACTGCTTATAACAGTAGTAGTTCAACAAGAGGGAAGAAGTAGCCTCACTGCAAAAAGGAAAGGTTTTCTGCATGTTTCCTTTATGGCTGATACTTTGCAGCTCCATTCACCGATTTGCTGCTGTCCTTCTTGGTGCCAAGGTCTTTGGCTGCCAATATAAGCATAACCACTATTCACAAGGACATGCTGGTACCATATGCAGAAAAGTAACCAGATGGCCAACAGCTATAAATTTATATACAGGAGTAAAGTAATAGGAGAGAATAGGTGCTTCCATTGCTTTGGACCACTGTTTTAGCACAGTGCTACACTGGATGCAGCATTACCACAATTATCTTTCTTCCTCACGTGTATCCAAAATAATGCTTATGCCAGTGATAGATGCATCCCTCTATGTAAAAGCAACAAGCTAGTGCAAGAATAGTACAAAGAGTGGATTACCCAAGGCTGTTGAGGAGAGCAGGTAAACAGTCACACATGCCAAGACACCTGTGTTACAAAAATCTCTACTGAAAGAAAAAGGGAGAGAACTGACCTTTAGGTTCCCACCTCTCCCATTGCAGAAGACAGCACCAGGCAGGGTTCTGACGTAGCTGATTGAGTGAGCAGGAACATTCAATACCAACATAAAACTTAAAGCTTACTATATTTTCTAGATCTGGGCAATATATGTAATTTATTGAAGTGTTATAGTGTGCTTTGCAGCTGTTCTTCAACTCTGCAGTTTAGTAACTTCGACTGTAGCTTGCTTAACTGCAAAAGGTCAAAGAAAAGAGGTTGTTAACAGTGCAAGCCAAGTGGATGCTGCTGCTTCACTGTCCAACAAAGTTGACCATTCTCACTCCTGAGTCCAGTAACAAAAGAGATAGATCAAGAAAAAACACCACCACCCCCAAAAAAACCACACACACAAAAAAAACCTATAAAGAGGGTCTCAAGAAGAAAGCAGTAGAAAGCAGTTTACATACAGCTTCAGCAGTAACTGGAGATGAGTCCTTGACAGAGAGGCACAAATTACAGCAAGCAGGCTGGCTTCCCCAGCCAAGGATGCAGCTGACAGCTCTGACTCAAATTAACAAAATCTTGCAGGGAGGTGAAAAAAAAAACCAACCCAAAAACAGAGAAAGAGACTTTCATAAAAGTAAGCCCCATGTGAATTGGTCTGTTTTCATTTTATCCCTTTGCTCCCTGTTACAGAACTTCTTGGATGAATTAATAATATTTTGTTTTGAAGATTTTAGCTTGGAATCACTTTAATCAAACACTGTTGTGGTCTCCCGGAAGAAAAGGCCTTGCAAGTGTGTGAGGCACCTAGGCCTAGCAGGATAACAGACGGGGCGGGCTGCGAGAGCAAAGCTACATGTACTTGGCATGTAAACATGATGTCACTTTGTGTATAAACTGAGCAGATACACGCTCTCACTGTCCGTGTCCAGAGCTGTGTAGCTCCAGCTGTTTTCTCAGGCTTATTTCCTCAGCCATGACACAGCACAAACCCAGTATGTCTGCTGGTGGTGTGAAGGATGGGCAAAATAAGCTGGTATCTGCCTGCAGAATAGTGCATTGATGTACCTCACTAGTGACTGGGATACATGCTTTAGCTCAAAGGGGAGAGAAGATAGCAAAACCTGCCCCGAAAGAGATGTACTTAGAAGTAACCAAGAGGAGTTTAAAGTGTTGCTGCTGTTCTTGCTATGACATGTGAACTTTGAGTCACTGTAAAGAACGGAGTTACAAGGTAAATATCTCAATGGACTTTTTAAAAAGAGAATTTTAGAATATAACGTTCTGATTCAAAATTTATAATGTTGATGTACGAAAGTTTCCTCACAATAATTACTGACAAATTTAACCATTAAAAAGACAAGGAAGAGCACAAAGTGCAACTATCTCTCATGTCTACAGTGTACAACAGTTCATCAAATTAATTGTATTTGTTCTGTGGTTAGTATGATAGAAGTCAGTAAGAAACCTGACTTTAGCTTGAGAAACCATTATTGAGATTACATCATTAGCCATTGGAAGGGGGCTGTTCTGGCTTTGCATACAGTCTGTAATTATCCTGAAATGCAGTATCTGTCATCAGGAAGCTATTCTGCAGTGTATCCTGTTTACAGGTGTCCTGTGGCAGTCAGCACTCTGTTGTCCTACTGATGATGTGCTGACTTGCCACACTCACAAGCATGGCTGTTCAGTCCCACTCCTTCCTCTTCGCACTTCATATATTTTACTCTGAGTCTGATTTCCGAGTGCAGGGACATGGTTCATCCTGCAGAATTTCCAGAGCCCACAAGAATATCAATTCTCTCTCCACAAATGTGCGTTGTAAACATTGTGCTGATGTCTTCAAACTCTAGCATAAGGCTTAAATGACATTTTTGGGAAGACAAAGAAAATAAAAATTCAGAGTCAGGGTGAGGGCCTGGGACCCTGATCTGGACTTCTCTGTCCAATCCAGGAGTAGAAGGAGGATGAGGAAGAATATTCTCCAGCAAGTTCATTCACTCCATGGAAAAGGCATGTTCCCTGGAAAGGGGTGAGGGGAAGAAGGAAGAAGGAAAAGGACAAGTTGAGAGTGTTGTTTCCGAAAAGGACTAAGAAGATTTCCTTGAGACCTAAAGAATATGGTTATAAGTTACTGTAGGGAATAAGGGAAGGGCTTTGCTTAAGACCTACTTTTCATCTTTTGAATAAAACTCCATCTTTAATGGTTTCCATCTGTACTTCTGCCAGGCCTGAAAAGGGAAAGATGGTTTGTTCAAAGATGAGGCCATACTTGTGATCAAAACTACCTGTGAAGCAAGAAAAATCTTTCTGCATAAGATGGAGACTTTGACCAGGACTTCCTCAATGATTCTTGACTCCTTGTTTTTGACGGTTGCCAATAAACCCCCATTGTCTTTTTCCTTGAAAATAGATGGATCCTGAGAAGGACAGAGGGCACTACAGGAGGATAGGGAGAGACTCAACTAACCCCAAGATGTCACTGGTGCAGAAGGTGGAGAAAGATTAAGAGCATCTTAAGGAAGTAGGTGCTCCTCAGAGTTGTATCCCTGCTCAACACAGACCCAGCTCTGACTAGGCAGCCACTTGAGGAAGCCTTCTGTAGTATATCATTCTGCAGACAACTTGTTAGGTTTATGTTATTGAATCTTCTGGTTATGCTGCTGAGAAATATTGAATTTAAAAAATATTACTGCTCATAGACATTACAATTAGAAATATGGCATGTATACTGAATAGTCATTATAAGAATTCACCACTGATTCTGTATTTGAGTAAGAGAAGCAACAAATGTGATGAGACTTATGGTCTAAATGATGCATTAATATTATTTTAATTCCTGTTAATTTGGTTCCTAGTCATTTTCACTAGACACTATCAAAACAGAGAACAAAATGTTGTTCCAAAACACTTGCAATTTAAACGTAAAACAAATCATAACAGACAGACTAGTAGTGACAGTGATTCAGAAGAAGGGTCAAAAAGCCCCACAGATAGTAGATGAGAAGTCATTTGGTCCCAATATAATATCCACACAATCCTTGTCCTGTTCGGTGCAAAAACTGAAACTTATGATCTATATTTATCTGGGTGCTATTTTGAGAATCACTTATAATGTTGGATATTTTGTTCAATCTTTGTTTACAACATGTCATATTCCATACTGTGGGATGCTTCAAAATCAAAACTCTTTTCCTTCAAAAAAGCATTGTTTCAAGAGCCCCCATATTTGGACCAGGAGCTTGTTCTAAAAAGGGTAGTGTAATCAAGAGGACCCTAACCTTTTCCTTCTGGAAGCGGCATATGGTGTAGAAAAGTATAAATGTAAGGCAGTGCTGCCAAAAATTATCTATCAATTAAGGCTGGGAAAGGGAGAAGGGGTTAGAAATTAACTTGATGAGACTTAAGCTCTGACCAGGAGTCATTCTTGGGAGATAGCTGTCACTTTCATTATATGTATTTGTAACATCAGAAAGTACTTTATTATATTATTTTAATAAAAAAATTAAGTTTAATGTATAAATATAACATATTGACATACCCTTTGCAATATTTCACTTCTCTGTTATGAGATGAAAGGATCATCTTGATTTAGACTACAGCCGTTTATCTGCAATTTTTCTTCAAGATCATGAGACAATAACCAGATATCTTTAGATAGCTTCTACTTAGTTGTCATGTGCATGCTTTTGAAAGTATGTTGACAGAAACAGCCAACTTAAACTACAGTTTTTGAAAGTATCACATAAGAATTCAAGCTACATGTTAATTAAATGAATAAGAGGGTCTGGATCTTTTCTGAGCCCCTGGAGCAGCCTGCTGCTAAATAAAATGGACCAAGGCCCATTTCCTGGCCTTTAGGCAAAGGGCATAGGGTGGCTTGAGCTCTGATATTACATTCTCCTTTCTCTCCTCACCCGCAGAAAGGGTGGCCTATCCTGCGCCAGAACTGTCAACAGCATGCTAATGGATAAACCACATGGTCAATCATGTGCCAGTTCTCAAATTTGTGCCCTGGCCTTGTTTACTTCTCTAGTCCAGATATAGGTCGTATAGAAGTACTACCTTTCTCAGTGGAAAAAAAAGCAGATTACAAAACTTTTTGACTTTGAGGCAATTTTTTAGCCAAATGAGTAGCTAGTCGTCCTACAGCCTTATGCTTACTTCAACCAGTACAATCTAATCTTTTCAAAACCGAACAAGACATTAAAGGTCTGTCTCTAGAATACCTTTTGAATAGTATCTTTCCACTCTAACAGCTTTTCACTAGACTTCACATTTAAAAACAAGTACACAGAAGCAGACAGAGAAAAATGAGCAAACTATAGAGCTATGAAGTGGTAATAAAAGCAGTACAGCTAGTTCCTGACATGATTATGTCTCTTCAGCACAGTCAATTGATATTTCACCAGACCTCCACTTTCAATTTGATAGCTGCCACTGGAATCTTCCAGGAATCAGAAGGCTGGCAAAATATTGCATCATCTCCCACTCGTGTCCACATCACTTAAGATTGGGATTCAATCCATTACCACTTTATGTTTCATAGATTAAAAAAAAAAAAAAAAAAAAAAAAAAAAAGAAAGAAAAATAATAGTAAAACCAGAAAGAACACATGAGTAATTGTAGTTGCTTCCCTGTCTTAGTGATCTTCTTGCTATTTTCTTGTATAACTTGAATGTTAAAACTCCTTATTTCAGATAGAACCCAGACATGGTAGCCTGGCACAAATTGCTACCCATGGGGCCATCAGACATGTCAGTTCACATGAAAAGGCAAACAGCATGTGGCCAAATTAAGTGTGGAGCTTCATACACTGACTGCACATATCTAATGTCACCACTGATTTACTTATATGCGCCGTCAATCTATACTAACAATATATGAGAAGTAGGAAAACTTTTGGAGGCAGCTTAATTTGCAAGTTTGTGGTACTCTGTTTACTTATATACAGATAAACAGTAATAGAAGAAGCATGTGCATATTTCCCATGCTGATTAGCTTCCCATGGGCTTGATCCAATTTCAACTCAAGTCAGTGGGAATCTTTCCACTTTCTTCAATGGTAGTTGGCACACATCCTCAATAAAAAGCATACTGCACTGAGCAGCAGTGGTTCTGCATAAGAAGGATATTAAAGGATTAGAGTCCACAAGGAAAAAATGGGCATAAGATGTCCTGCAAGCATGCAGACAAGATAATCACAACAAGAAATGAGCAATTTGATAAACTGCAAGCCACATTTGGTAATTTGGAGACACAGGAATTCAAATTTACAAAGTAAAATACGTTACTGAAAAAATAATTACTCTGTTGGCAAATTTAATCCTTCAGGTTAGATGAACCTTGCCTGTTCCAGCTTAATAGTATCTTCACCTTACTGATCAGGTAATTTCAGTGGGATGTTTATTCACACAGCGGTTTTAATAGTGAAACTGAGTTTGTCCAACTAGAAAGAGGTGGGGGTGCACTTTGGATTGATCTAAATTGGAGTGATAGGAGTTTTTCATCACTGAAACTACAAACAGCAACAACAATTGTGGCTGGGAGTGGAAGATTGATTTTCATGTGCATTTAGTTCCCAAATGTTACTTTGTCAAGAAATAATTCGTGTTCAGAAAAATGCTGACAAAGCCTCTTTTTATTTAAATTTTTTGTCAATATAATTCACAATATCAAAACGGTATGTTTTTCAGCGAACTAATTTTCTAGAAAATCATCCATCTCTACCACATCAGATTAATCATTAATATTTGTTCACTTACATTGTCTTAATATTAAAAGAAAAAACCCTACCTCTACACCAATAAATGACTACCACAGAAGACAACCAAAATGATGATGCAGTGTAGTTCTATGGTATACTGAAAATTAGTTTAGAAGAGTTATGTACCCAAGCATAACTAGTAAGGAGCAGAATGCAGGTCACCAGGTAATACCCTAGGTCTGAAGTCTGTGTATACCATACTATTCCATATATTATGGTATAAAACAGCAGCAAAAAAATATTTGGAAGGCCATCTAGTGTCATTCAAGTGAAATGCAAGATACTTAATTGCTTCAAATGCATGCACCTGTTCTCTCATAGAACAACTAAAAAATTCACACAAGTATTGACTTTTGTTTCAAAATAAACTGTTCATCACCACCTCCAGAACATCACTGACATTTTGCAAGGAAATCGTATTCAATTTAGCTGTCACAAATATATGAGACTTTATATCAGAAAATTATAGAAGACAATATTACTAAAAGGAAAATACACACAGAAAGCAAAACAAGTGAAATTGCTGTCATTGTAAGACTCTGGTAACTAGCATTAAAATGTCAAGATGTAATGAAATACAACTTTACAAAATAGGAAATCAGGAAGATGGTGTGATACCAAATTTGAGTGAGGAAAGACAAATTCATCCAGTCACAGTGTAGCAACATAGCAATGGAAATGTTAACTGTAAATGTGTTCTGAGCATAAAAGAGTGTTCATTTTATAGCTATTACAAATGTGAGTGAATGAAGAAGTAAATAAATAGTAACTATTATACCTATCTTAATTTCTTTCCACTAAACATGCATGCACAAATACACTTACTCACTATAAGGCCAGAAGGAACAGCTCTGATTACTTGCTCTTATTTTATAAAATAATACAGGCTGCAGAACCTCAGTGTATTCATAATACATATGGCATATATAAAAAAATAAAGATTTTCATGCCCATCTTTATCATTGTTTTATCTGCACATTAAAAGAATTTCATACATGTGATAATTTTTCTGTTTTTCAGATAAACCATTTTATCCTAGTAAGAAAATAAACTGAAAGAATCATTGTAAAGCAGTAATAACTGTGCTTCCTTTGCAGCATACTGCTCACTTTTGCTGTAATACTACACACTCTTTACTTCAGAAATGCTGGGAGGCAAACAAATTACCTTACTATTTATCTGAGATTATACACCAGGCTAATGGCTACATCAGCCTTATATTTAAATTAAGGATTTAAAGTTTACAGCTCCAGGCCTATGATGGTATATAAAAATTTTAATAAAAATATTAAAAAGTACAACTGCTTTCTGATTTGACTAATGAACTCACAGTGGGATTTACAGTGTCTGTAAAACTTCTTTTTTCATGTACATTTCATCATAAGTCATAGCAAGAAAAAAAAAATACAGCTTCATTAGTCAGTGCCACAATTTACTGTGGTGTCATTTACTCCATTTAACTTTTTCTGTTAAATATTAACAAATTCACACTGCTTTATCAGTGGCATTGCTCAAGTATGACAAAATGTGAAGATGGGAAGAAGAGTTCTGTGATGCTGATGGTGTGGTAAGGAGGTTTTTCCATTAAACTGTACCTGTGGAGATCCTTTCCAGCCATACCTTTGTTACAGTGATGGACTATCATGCTTGTGCAATAGCCACCCAGACCAACTATCAACAGATACAGCATCCACCTCCCACCCACCTTTGGCTTAGAGGGACAGCTTGGACTCACAGAAAGGGTCCCCACTGCCACTAATGACAGTAAGCCAAAACCAGGGTGCAACAATCAATTCTGCATATCTTGTGTGAGTCCAGGGCAATACCAACCAGTTGCACCAGGTGCTCTGCTTAGTGACACGTGCCTACTTTCCTATTACCTTGGCTATAACCTGCTTCCATACACCAATGGGTTCTCTGCCTGCTCAGTCCTCTTTGCCCTCTCCCAGCAGCTGTAAAGATGAGATCCATCAGTGTCACAACTCTGTTCTCTGCACGTATGAAAGTAGTCACCTACTTCTAGAGTAGAGACTGAATGCCAACAGGAGTGATTCTTTGTATCCAAGTACAAAATGCTATCTCCCCATCCATTTTCTCCCCTGTCTTTCTTCTCACTTTTATCTACATAATTCTCAGCACCTTTCTTCATGCTCACCAGGTGCCTATCATCTTGGAAGGCTTTGGTTGCTTCCCACAATCAATATAAAGTCCATTCCCAATGAACAATGAGGTAGGGAGATAAAAAATTTGCTATGCAATAGAGTGACCTCAGGGGTTTAGGACAGAAGAGTCTTCAGGGGACTTGGCCAAAGCAGCTAGGGAACAGGCTTAAGACTGGTCTCACACGAGGACATTCGCTTCTGTGCTGTATAACCGATGCTACATGCCAGGGTATAGGTGTACATCAAAGTGCCATTTTCAGTAGCTTCTTTAGTGTTTCAGAGCAGCAAGGTCCTGCTGGAAGAGAGTTTCAGCCCTCCCCGGGTGTCAGCTTAGCAAATGCAGCATTTACCAGACTAGCCAAACCATGCTGGGGAGAGACACAATACTCTGGCAACCACCATACCATACCAAACCCTGAGAGAGCTGAAACTGCTCAGAGGTCAACATCTCTTCCCAGAATATGACTGAGATTACTAGGCTTACTGCTAGGTTGAGTCTCAGATGAGGGAACCTGGGAATTATTAGGCTTTAGACTGCCTCCCCAGGAGACACAAGGACTATTGTTACAGAAACAGGGGTTCATGAACCACTAGTCTCCTTCATTTAAGGTTTCCTAGTCCTGCCTTTTCTTTACCTGCATCTTACACACTAGCCTTTCCCTCTTCCTCTGCCCACAGAGGCAGCCAAGCAGTCTCTGGGGCTAATGTTCCTGATTTTAATTCCAGTATCCCTTATCCTCTGTCCCTGCAACATACCAATGTTCATCCCACCAAACTATAGAAAGGTCTGCCATTCCAAGCTTATTTCAAGCCCCTGGAGAAAGAATTATCCTAACATACTGTGGTTAATAAAGTCCAGAAACGGTGCTTTATCTGGCAGAAAAATGCAAGATATATCCTTCTACTCCTGAGACACTGGAGCTTAGAAATCCTAGCAGTGATTGACATGTCTGTCTTGTCTCAAGCACAGCCAACTCCACTTTGGCTTTTCTTCAATTCCACCTCCAAAAAGGGATCAGACCACAGAGATAATCCAAGTGGTGGAAAGACCTGCTGTGGAAAGCAGTAAGCAGGGATGCAAGGAGAAGGCACAGTGATTCTGAGGTGACGTTTTGCACATGAACTTTCTAGACTGCTTTCTACAGAGCAAGAGAAGGTGATGCAGTGAAATCCACTGGCTAATCAGCGGATCTGAACTATCCTGAAGGACAGAGCAGGTAACATCTTCTGGGGGGTTCTTTTTTGTCCTGTGTCAAAAGTAGGGCTTCCAAAACACACTTACAACCTACTGACAGAGTAAGTAGAATCACGTCTTTCCCCAAAATGTTTGGGGGCCATGTTCTACAATGACTGACTATTTTCAGAGTATTTTAAGTTTGCATCATGTCGTTTTGCAGACGACACCAAGTTGGGCGGG
>NW_009207238.1:0-40708 GCF_000690835.1 Fulmarus glacialis | reverse complement strand
TTTCCAACCTTAATGATTCTATGAAAACAGACAACAGGTTTTGCATATTCTGCTACTATCAGGATGTTTCATTCCAGCAGGATTTGCTATATTGAGCTAGAACAGGGACACTCAGTCAGGTCTTTACAAAGGTACCACTGAAATGAGAGCACCAGCTTCACCTCTCTACTGCAAGCCAGCGGCAACCTCCACTTGTGAGAAGTCCAACAGTATTCATTATACAGCTCCTCCCTGAGGCCAAGAATTAGTTTCTCCTGCAGAAACATGAGAAATGTAACGTTTCTGTAACCTTGGTGGAGTCCAGACAAAATTCTACTTTAGGTCTAGATCAACTATGCCGCTTGAATAACCCTCATTGATGCCCCTTTGGCTTTTCCTGCATTACTGCTGCCACCAAGAACATACGTGGGTATACAGTGTGGAATGAACTTCCTTCACTTCGGTCACAGGAGAGCACTTATGGACTGCCTCAGCTGAACTTGAACTGTCAGTTCCTAGACACCCATTTTGTTTCAACAGAATGAAAGAGAAAATTTAATGGCACAGAACCCAGAAATACCCATTTTCAGTCTGTATTGCTTTGACTCCAGAACAGGGAAACATCTCATAGCAAATAAGCATCGTATTCTAAGCAAAACATTACCACAAGTTAGTTATTTTTTGACAGCATATAGTACAGAGTTCTCAGTCCTCCTGCAATTCCCCTGATATTACTACTGACAAAAATCCATAAAATTCCATAGTTTGTCCTAGGTTTTTTTTTTTCCCCTCCCAAAGAAAACCACCTAAAGAATTCTCAGCATTTTCTTCTTTTAGACTTTGTGCAAAAGCTAGCCTTTTGTTTTGTTTTTCTTTTAAAACGAATAATAATGCCAACTCTTACTATGTTTAAAATAAAGCGCTGGACAATCCCCCTTCCCTGCACCCCTAACTATGCGAGATATAAATTACCCACCTCTCAAATGGGAGAGTAACAAACCCCTTCCTGGAAAACCTGGCTGAGGAGTGTCAACAGGTGTCAACAGTCCGTATGACATTGAAGCTCAAGTTTCTTGTCCGACACCCTCAGTGAGAGAATATATACAATCTTAGCATTTCTAAAACAAACTTTCCAAACTAGGAATAAAATTAAGTACACTATCTAAAAGAACGGAGAAAATGTGCAGATGACTTAATTCAAAGCTGAACTGCATAACTGGAATCAGGATATTTCAAGTTATTCAGAGTGGAGCAGCGCTGGTTCTCACCCACACTTTTTTCTGTCACTTGCAAAAAGAAGTTGAACAATTTTCCCTAGGAAGAGTATCCTCCAAACTGCAAAACTCCTATTCTAAAGACATAATTTGTAATATTAATTTCTAAGGAAGCAGATAAAAATTTCCAAATTGTCCTAAAATAGCAATGAATTAGAACAAAGGAGAAAAAAAATTTACATACTGTATATTCAAGTGATACAATTTGTATATGATGCACCCTTGACTACTGGAATTCTTCCACTTCGAGGTGACTGCATAGGAGTAAGCAAGAACAATCCTCACAACAGTGTGTATGTCCCCAAAACCTTAGGAGCCAAAACTACAGACAGGAAATGATAAAGGAATGTGCTGAACTGCTGCTTTTGTTTGTTTGTTTGTTTTAAACTCTCAGACTATTAACCCAGCTTGTTAACATTTATAGGAACAAAGGGCATAGGATTTGAAGGACCTTTTCATATCATCAACTCCTACTCCCTACTTCCTCATGCAATCATGTCATAGCCCTATTAAGTGATAAATATATCATATTTCACCTTCTTTGAGCATGAAAACAGACTCAAGCAGTTATTAGGGGTGCCACATCATTCCCAATACTCCTGATTTTTTTTTTTTTAATCCTACTTTCAATACTCTATATTGAAACTTTTTTCCTTCTACCCCATCTCCTCCTTTCTCCTCTATGCCTATACACACTCCCAGAAAAACAGTCGTCTGCAGCTAGGGCAAGTTTCTTAACTATAAACCATTTTACAGACTGTCATGGCAGATGGGGGAGGTTCTGGACAGCTGGAAGAAAGCAAATGGAACTCTTGTCTTCAAGAAGGGCAAGGAGGGAGGCTCTGGGTAACTACAGGCTGGTTAGCATTACCTCCATCCCTGACGAGATGATGGAGCAAGTAACCCTGGAAGCCATTTCTAAACATATGAGGACAAGAAGGTGATCAGTAGTCAGCATGGATATAAGAAGGGGAAATCATGCCTGACCAACGTGATAGACTTCTATGATGAAAGTACTAGCTTAGTGGATGAGGGGATGTTGTTTCTCTTTACTTCAGCAAGGCTTTCAACACTGTCTCCCATGACAACATCCTAATAAACAAACTGATGAAGTATGGACTAAATAAATAGACAGTGAGATGACCTGGAAACTGCCTGGACTGTCAGGCTCAAAGGGTTGCAATCAGCAGCTTAAAGTCCAGGTGAAGGCCAGCCACTACAAATAAAAGATTAGTAAGATCGCCAATTTCTAAAGGAAAAAGAAGAAATTCTAAGTTACCTTAGTGAGGTGTTGAATATGTCTCATCATCTCAACACTACCACATAGCTCACTGATAAAAATGTTACCTTTTTCTTACCAAACCATGCTGTTGCTATTGACCTGTGTGGACATTAGCTGTAAAATATGGATGGGAGTGCAGGGAAGAGGGCAGCATCAAAAGTGCAGCCAAAATAAGCATAGACAGTTTCACTAGAAAGGCTTGCAAATAGGTAGATTTAGTCAAGATCTTAGTTGTCATCTCCCCACCTCTCCAAAGCATTCAATGCAAAAAACCAGATACCTAACAGTGATAACTTACAAAGGATAAATATATTGCTTTTCCAAGTACCAGCAGTATAGAACAATGGGAAAATGCATTTTATGAGGTACAGATGATTAGATTATTAAAACTACTCAACAAAATTTTAAAACAGGAAGATCTAACATGCAAATAGCAAGGGAAACTTCCTCAAAGTGACATTTAAGTTTTGTCAGCAATAATCTCATCCAGTAGTAATAGAAGCGTTGTGATACAGTATTTGGAAGTCTAGAAATAGCACATATCTCGCTGGTAGTGAAAAGAATTAAAACTATAAGGCATACTTCCATCAAAAGAAGTAAAGCTTTCTCACATCTTCTAAACAGTAAGGGGCATGCAGACAGCTATTCTAACTTGATAGCACTAACACTTCATAAACTGAAAAGTTTTCAGTTCCATACTCATTCATTTGTAAGAGTACCTCATAATTTGAGTGCAAATTAAAAAAATTACAACCAAAAGCATTACAAGTATATGAACATTAAGTTTACTGTTGGATAAAATCAGAAAACTTGCAAAAATTCCTAGAAAAAAAAAATCCTGATTTTTCAAAGGGATTACTGAAAATACTATTAGTGAAAAAGGCAGTGCAGGTTTCCTTGTGTAATCCTTAAACACCATGTCAAGCATTCTGACATGAGAGGAACTGTTTACCTTAGTGCAGCTTATATGTAGTTCTTATTTAAAATGAAAGTGACAAATCAAAAAGACATTATTTTATACTTTTTTTACTTTTGACTACACCGTTGGTTACTTTTCCCCCCACTTTAAGCAGAGACATTAACAGTTCTCTGCTCATGTTACTGAGTTTGTTGTCAGCTGCATGAATAATCGCTGCATAATTTATTACCCCTGTAATAAATGTGAACATTTATTTTAAGAATTCTGCATATCCTCAGTTCCGTCAGTTCTTGCTACTGCTACATCACCTGGCAATTCCTCAACTGATTTTTAACCTTCCATCTTTTACATCATAGAAAGTATCCATGCCGTTGTTTGGGTTTTTTTAATTCTAGTCTGAAAAGCTATGTTGCATTTCAAGTTGCTATATTTAACTTCATCACACAGACAGGTGTAGATTTAGGATAAGGAAAATCTAATTCTACAGCACAGCATTAAACACCCCACCTAGTATCCGGTGGGTAAGAGAAAAAAAAGCAGCAGCAGGTTGTTTTGAGGCAATGTGCTTCTGTGGAAGGTGCCAGGAGATTAATCTGGCTTAATTAAATGGATCACTAGCAGGCCTTATGTAAGAAGCAAGGCCATACACACTAACAAAAGACTGAATGAGGACATGTTTTTAATTCAGAAAGAACAACTTCTTTACGTTGAGCTGAAATTGTCTAACAATTTTTTTTTTTTTTGTCCTAAATGAGCATTTGGAATTAAAACTAGTTCCAAAATCATTTAATATTTCAAGATAACAATGACTCTGTGTGGACAGTGCTTACCTAAATTGTACACTATATATCAAAAAAATGCACACAAACACATCAGACAGACTTCAAATATACTGCGTATCTGGAATTAAGCTACACAAAGGATGCTTACTTCCTATTAATTTTTTGATACCTATGCTAGGACAGCAAGATTTTACTAGACTCACCAGATATTCTCTGAAGGAGAGAGTCATCAGGAACAAATGTCCGTACCTAAGATTCCACTCTTGGAGAATGTTTTGTTCCATTTTTAAGCAAAAACCCAGTATATGCTCATTTCTTTTATTTCTCTTTATTCTCCTCTACCTATCTGGTATAGTTCTTTGGTATAGCTTTTTGCTTTCTTACCATTTCTTGATTCTGGTCATGAATACTTATTTGCACCACAGGATCAAGAACAAAGGGCCAACTCTAAAGAAAAGTCACCTACACCACATAGATGCTACACCTGTTTTGAATTCAGAGGGCAACAAAATCCAGGAGGGATTGTTTTTAATCCCAACAGTGCCAACAGACAAAGTTTAACTGCATTTACCGAAGGAAACTAGTCTTCGATTCCTCCAGGCGTACTGTGAACACATTCGTGTTCCAAGATAACTTCACATATAGACAGGAGTACTGCGTTCTCTACCCAGCTTTGAAATTATAATATTTTAGCAAGTTGCCCCCCAAGCCCTTACTGGTTCACATTCCAAAAATTCTCTATGTTCATATCCATGGCCTCAATTACAAGGTAGTAAAAAACCAAGTTACCCATAGACTTCAAAGCAGTGATACAGATTAATGTAGGATAACTCTCCTGAGTAATGATTTAACTAACGACCTAATCAACTAATGCATTCAACAGCGCACACATCCTTTACGTGAAGATTTTGCTATGAAATCAAAGCAAAAAGGCAGTGTTCTGGATGACCTTGATATACCACTGACTATAATGAATTTACATGTAATATAACCTCAAACAAGACACCACAATAAAGACCATTTTAAGCAGTCTTCTCCCTACTGCAAAGTCTTCAAACACTGCAAAACTCCCCACCATATTACGATGCAAATTTAGAGTACTAAAACCAGGTGGCAAAAGTGAGAGCATTTCTAGCCACATCTGTTGCTCATTGCTAAAAGTGGCACCCAGAAAAAAAGATAAAAAGTTCTTCAAAACTTGAAATAAGAAAATACTGTTATTTGTTGCAAATACGAATTCTGATGATTAAAACTTCCAATCTGAAGGTAGAACCTCATCTTTATTCAAATGCATTATATCTTTTATCTTGGCTATTTCTCCAATTTGTCAAGTTTCTTTTGAATTTTAATCCTGTCATCCAATGCACTCCCAACTCTTTTTATATTGGTGTTACTGGTAGATTGCATGGGCACATAAAGTCTGTCATCACTGTCATTAATGAAAATACTGTAATACGACAGGACAAGTCAGACCTCTGTGGGACTCCATTTGACACACCCTTCTCTTTTGACAATATTTTAAGCGTGTTTTTCGCTTATCAGTGACTACTGTCAAACCTCTGCTATAGGCAAACCGTGGCGTACAGCTTTCCTACCCTCTATAAATGCCTCTTGTCTTACCATGGAAAAAGGTTACCATTTCAAAATCCTGGGCAAATTTTTGCCCTCTATCAGTACTTCAATGACACAGCTAAAAAGTACAATTAGGACACCCCCTTACACATACCCAAATTGAAAAGAATAATCTCATTGTGACTCAGTTTCACAGCATCACACAAACTCAAGTCCCAAATGGAAACTCAGAAGTCGTCTCATCACACATCCTTGTTCTAGAAGCTGCAGAAAAAACATGACACCCCTCATCTTCCTGTCAGCCTGACTAAAGACCAGACATTTATTTTTCCAATATTCTCCACAAGTACTTGCCTTCCTGACAACCGCTCTCAGCACTCAAAATTATTTTTAAGATACCTTCCTTAAAAGAAAAAAAAAAAACCACCACCCAAATTTTTCCGCATTTAGAATTCTCTTCACTGCTTCAAGCAAACATGATTTTTTCCAGAACAGCCACTCTATAAAGTTCTTGTGGAAAGACTACCACATATCAGCTATCAAGCTTTGAATTTAAATTGCCATTTGATTCAAATGGGAAAGAGCAACTACCTCTGGAGGAGATTCATATTTACTAAGGACCATTATACTTTAGATACTCATTTGTAAAAAGATATTTTGTGGACAGATATGAAGCAAAAATCACCAACGCAGATTAAGGACAAAAGGCAGCAGGCCTGATAACAAAACCTAATGCCAAACCTGCTCAACCAGGAGTAAAAGCGCACTACGGTTATGATTCTAGAACTCACATTACAAACGGTGAATAGAGAGACAAAATGCTGGGGAACCGAAGACATCATCATTCTGAGCTCTACGGCACAACTTGAGCCCACAGCACAAGTGAATTTATAAAGCTTAATACTTTGTTAAAGACCAAATGTATCAAATGATAAACAAAAAAATGCGATTTTTAAAAATCAAGTCTTTTGTTGTGGTTTTTTTTTTTTTTTGTGGGTTGTTTTTTTTGTTGGGGTTAGTTGTTGGTGGGTTGTGAGTTTTATTGGTTTTTGTTGTTTTGGGGTTTTTGTTTGTTTGTTTTTAAACACCACTAATAGGAGACACAGGGTCCAACAGAGCAGAGGGATATTTCCAGCTCTGGTACAAGTCACCTGTGATCCCAGGCAAGTGAACATGTCTGTCACCTTCCCCACTAGCACCTGGGGAGATTCCTTCCACCCGTAAACCACCCATCCACATTTCCTTGCACATTGTCCCTCTGATTCACCATTAATACTATTTGTGGATGCTGCTCATCTGTTCTTCTGACAGCTGTATCACATGCTGTGCTGAGTTGTTTTAAGCATTAACTATATCACACGCATATTTAACAACTGCATATATTTATATCTCAGTTACCTCCTCCCCTTGTCAAAATACACTATTTAAATGTAAAAAAATCCATACCTCAACAGGTTTTGTTTTGACCTCAGATCCCCACATGACTAAGCACCATAACAGTGCCAATAAGAACCGATATTTTGATTATATAAAAGCATGACTACATTGCAAGCAAGCCCTTAAAAGCTGCCTGCTGCCACATCGAGACATAAGTGAAAAAGAGAACTTACCTGCTGGCAAGGAAAGTCTTGAAATATCTGTAACAATAAATAAATACTTTTAGAAACAGAAAGAAAAATAGCTCTAAAATTGCATTGGCCTAATCATTTTTCTGCAAGGCTGTACTTGTTTAATAAAGCACATTATCTGAAGCAATTTGCTAGCTGCTAGGCATGCCACATGCAAATCAAAAGCATTTTCCTTGTCTCACCCTGTTCATTAACAAGATTACGTTTTGCCCACCTAACTGAAGGACAAAGATTATACTGCTAGGCAATGAGTGTAATTACTACAGCAGAATACAGGTCAGAACGCACAAATTAAGTGTTACATACAGATTTCACCATTATCACCTACATAATTTCAGAGCTGAAAGTGCCAGGGTTAGTCTTTGCACATGAAGAGGACATTATTGTATGCTTTCTTTATTCTTAAACCTTTAGAGAAAAGGTAGCCAAGCTTACAAATGGGTAAATATGGAACACAAGAAATAATATTAAAAGAAAAAATTTTTGTCACTGAGGCACATGAGACACAGTAGCTGAACATTTTAATAGTAAATTCCAAGGCTGTCTTGAGCTGCAACTTTAAAAGAACCACTTGCCTCAGAGTCTAAATAGATCGTATTAAAAATTATACCCTCAAGAAAGATGGGTATAAATGCGTATACATCAAATGTTCCTATATAGGTAATTTTATAAACTATAACTCCTTTTGCCTGCTTTTCACACATCTACTTGTCATCTGAGCACCCACGATTGTAACTGGGACTTGAGGTGCCGATCAGAGTTCAGAACAGAAACTAGAACTCACGAAGAACTAGTAAGAAAGAATTACTCAAGAATTACTCAAAGTCTGTAAGGACGAGGACTGGGGACACACATCAAGGAGTTAACGAAAGCTGAAATAAATGCAAGGGGGGCGGGGGGGAGAATGAGAAAAAGGAACTAGTAAAAACAAATGAATAAGAAACTGAACTTAACCTAAGAAAAAGGTCTGTACAGTTATTTGCTTAAAAGGAGACAGCAATGTTGAGTAATAAAATTGTCGTATTGGGTACAAAATCCACACGGAAACTGAACTTTAACCATAGGTGTAGCAACTGGAACAGATTCTAGACTGTCAGGGCAGATGGCCACTACTTTGCTACCTATTAGAAGAAATACCAAGGCTTAATAAATTCATTAGCCCTGCTCTCACCAACAGATTTTTAACATCATGCTTGCTTTCACTTATAATCCATGTTAGTGGCTGCAAAATGTAATAAAACTTGAATACCAAAGAGAATTACACTGAAAATTTAAAGGCAGCCTACTGAAAGTTTCAAAATTGAACTGTGGTACTCTCCGAGGAGACAATGAAACAGCAGAATAAATTTAACACGCACTTAAAATGCAAAGTGAAAACAGCAATGGGACACCCCAGCAGAGAAAACATTGCATGCTTTGTTCCAGCAGAACATTAAAAGTTTTAAAAGTTATTAAGGTACATTTAAAAAGATGCTCATCATGCTCTCTGCTTACAAGAAAAAAAACAAAACAAACAGCTTATGTAATAAGAAATGCCTTAGACAGGAGAAAACCAGACAGGAAGAAGCTGCATAAACTGCAGGAAGGAAAAGCCTCAAGTCGCCTCCTGCAACAGCTTCTGCACAGAATCCAGACCAGTGCACAGGGAATGGAGCTTTCTTCCAGCAGAAAAATATGTTGCAGTAACAATTAACTTGGAAAGTTAAGTAAATCAAGAGAAATGTTATATCTTTCTGTTTGCTTACAGATGTTTGATAGTTCCCGCTTTTTTTTATAAAATTGCAAAAAAAATTCCTGCTTGTCACTAGGCTATACAATGCGAACAATGAGTAAAAAAAACTTCTAAAAAAAAATTGCAGAGCAGAAAATACCATATTTGATTTTAATTTTTCTACAGTGATGGAAACTAATCTCTAAGTTCCATTTATACTTAAAATTAAAGACCATTGAAAAATTTAAGTTACTACAAAGAATTACAAGCTGCATTAAAATTTTCTTCTAATTCTTGATGTACCGGAAAAGTTTTATCACAGCATTTATTACTCTTGAAGTAGACTATTTGGTTAAGTGTGCCTACACAACAGATTTTTAAAAAATAACGGTAAACATAGCCACCAGAAAAATACGTTATCATATACACACAGATAGGCAGAACACATTAATTTACATTCCAGGAACTTAGCCATGCAATTTCAAACACCTCCAGGGAAAGCTCTGCAGCTAAGACATGCACATATTTTTCACTTAAGAAAGACGTGATCATATTGTAGTGTTTGTCCCCAATACCTGAGCCACTGTTTCTGCTGTGATCTCTCCCCACGCAGGCACCAGCATGCACACAGATCCCATTACTGCACTGGGACCTAACCAAATGGGGTATCTACAAGATCAGCACTGTTACCAAATTTAAGTCAAACACTAATGATTTCTTACTTCCATGTTCCACTGCAAATCAGTTCCATAAGTGCATTAACTGAAGAGATGCTACACCTCTGGGACAAGTATACTGAACAGCTTCCTGCAAATACACGTTCTTCTAATACAGTTTAGCATAACACAGACTGTCTTCCACGATTAATCAACACACACTAGATTTAAAAACAAGTAGGACAAAAGAAATTGAAGCCTGAAGGTCATATCAGTCTACTCAAAGTTGTATAAATGCACTTAGCAAGTTACTTGTATCATATTTTTCAAAGATTTCCATTAAGCACAAGGTCCTCTATAGGCTAATGCATCTTAATTCTGGCAAACACCAGCCACTACAGAAACATCAACTCGTAATAGCATAAATAAAGTAAACACTGTCACAATTCCAAAGATAAAAGTAACAATTCCACTTTTTTGTGTGTGTGTTTGTGTATCCAGACACCACAACAGTAAATGAATGTTCACTACCTTCATGTGTTTTTGTTAGCTGCAGGAACTTTGCTGATACTTCTTACCTTGGGGTTTACCCTGTCGCCCCAGCACTCGCTAATCTTTTCTGGCTTGAAACTTCTTAGCTTTATTCTCCAAATATGGTTTTCATTCAACATCTAACACTGAAAAAAGATTAGTGGATTCTGGCAACATTTTAAAAACTTCATTCACTGAGAAGTAAACTGAGACTACGCATTTAGGTAGCTACTCATTTCAGATCACGTTTACAAACTTGCCTTCTTTGCTGTGCAAAACCTTTCCCATTTTGAAGCACATTATAGCATTCAGATCTCTGTACAGGAGAAAGTCATTCAGTGCTGAGATTTGGGGGGGGAGGGGGGAAGCTAGGCTCCTAATCTGGTTTGTGACTGCAAGGAGAGCCTTGAGGGCGTTTTGGGGAGCTGTCCTGTTGGTAAGGATTCCCTCATGCAATGGAGGTCTGGACTGACTTTACTCCCACAACTCGTTTCCTGAATGCATGTGAATGCTATCACACAAACCACATTTACAGCTGTACAACATGAACCAACCTTACATTTCCTATCTGCTCCAAAGTAGTTCTTCAAAGTGAAATTAAAAATTAATCACATTTCACACGCTTCTACTCCTACTGATATTTTCAAGGGATCAGTCATGTTCTACATTTATATTCTTACATGTCTTACCGTGCTACTAGGTAGAGAGCAAACTGAGTTTGAATAGGCAGAAAGAAAAATAGTTTTTGGACCATATTCCTTACAAACTTTTACATACTTTGTAAAGGTTAACCAGTTCTCAAGGAAAACTGTTTTTATCCCAAATAGATACTGGGAGGATGGAGCAGATGGCCTCAGGAGGTCCTTTCCAAGCAAGGTTTCTGTAATACCATACACAGATGACACTAACAGAACAGGAAAAAACCTGACATTAGAGGTGCTACAAAATAAGAAAGTTCCTCAGTAAAAAAAAAAACTTGCCAAGTAAATTAATTACCTACATGAATTCACTGAGGAACAAAAAAAAAAGACACTATTTTAAAGAAAGAATAGTACTATTACTTCTATACCCATTGAGATGGTTTTGGGCAGTATAGTCCTCAAATAGGCTTTGTGGATCCCATCACAAATAGTTTTTTCTACGATTTATGGATGCCTTGACTACCAGATATCTCTAACACTGTATTTGTTTTTATGAAACTATGCATATTGCATTGCAGAGTTTCCTCAAATGTTTTCTTGGAAACGGAGCCGCAACTTTAAGATCTTCTTTCCAAGAGTAACATCTAATCATCGAAAACAAGGAGTATTTTGTAAGCTTCATGTTCCTACCTCAAGGTAAAATGAGAATATGGCTCCATGGACAACCACAGAGGCTCAGACCCTCACTCCATCTGCAGCACTGATCGCCTTCCAGAGCTGTGGTAAGCAGCAGACCACAAGACATTTAATCCTGTTCTCCTGTAGCGGGAACTGACTCTAACCTAACAGTATTCCCTTGAAATGAATTCAGATATTCAGTTCATGAACCGATCTCTCATTCCAGTGAAGAGTAAAGGCTCGCAGCACATGAGGAACCACAGACCACAGTCTCCAGGAAGCCGAGTAGCACATGTCATTCAACAACAATCCTTCCAACTGAACGAGGACTATCACAGACTCAATGTAAGATGCAATTTTCCTATTTATCTACCAATACAAAAATCATTTAGGAATACACATGCATATTCAGCTTTTAGCCTTTGCTTGACTGATGCTGAAGGATGTTGTCTTGGAGGCTGGATTCAACAACCCGGAAGTCTCCCTTTCTATTATTCCCCAGCAGGCTAAAAAGGCAGCTGGATGTTCCTCTAATCTTTAATGAAGTTGAGATCCCACCGTCTATGTCAAAATACTTTTCTTTCTTTAAAAAGCAAATAATTAAGCAGAAAACACAAGTCACCTTTCAAAAAAACTGCTTTGTAAAATTACGTTTGTTGAGAAACTCCATGATCATCCAATCTATCGAGCAAAGACCTTGGAGATACAATGAATTCATTCTGACAGCACACCCCGAAGGAAAAAGCTGTTAAGAAGTTTTACAATATAATTAAAAGATTACATAAATCACCAGTTAGATTGTTCCTTTTTTTTTTTTTCCTTCATCATTAAAAGTGCATCTCTTATTTCTAACCTAAATCTAACCTACTTCTAATTTAGTAGTCTGCAGAGCTGAATGTTAACAGCCCTTTATTATATCATTTCCCATTAAGGCAATTTTAGGGCAATTTTAAAGAGTGATTCAATCAAATCTTGTATTAGCTACGTAGAATGAGAGACAGAAGTGGCTCACTATAAAGGCCCATTTTTCTAAACCTTTGATCATCCTTACAAGTCTTTGAATGCTCAAACTATTTTTGCTTTTAGCAGCTTCCCCGATTTGGAAACACCAATACCTGACACAGTAATCATAAGTCAATCATAACAGCACTAAAAATACCATTTGCTTACTTAGATGGAGTTTTTCCCCCTATTGACATATTTATTGCATTTGCCTTAGGCACAGCAGCAGTTGAATATCAACTGTAAATTTTTATCTGTTACCGTGGGGAGAGATAGAGTGGGACAATTATAGGACAGACACCTCCATCCACAAAACTTGCCAGCAATTTTTTGTGCTTTGGGCAGATCAGAAGAAATTCAGTGTACAAAACCACACATCTTTTGTTTACAACCCTACTTCATAGGAGATCCTCGTTGCACTATAGTCCTTTATTATCTTCGTTTAAATCTTTGCTTCAACTGCGAATATCAGCAGTAATGATTTAATGCTTTCATTTATGTCTATTGAAAAGGTTAACTAGCAAACAACCAAGAATGAACCGCTATGAGACTCTCCTCGGGAAACGTGTACAGCCTTTATTATATGCTTGAGAAGTTCTGTTTAACTAGTTACTAGTTTTAATGCAAGCTGCTGCCTCTGAAACACAAAAGAAACACAAAGTTAAGGCAAGGAAAAACTGGAGGACCAACTGAAGTACCGCACAGAACACTAACTTTTTTTTTTCCAGATTATATGTTTGGTTGACAAAATACGTACTAGGCACAATTACAGTGTGATCACTACCTTATCTGACATACCTCAAATAGTTTTAAACACGCATGAGCATAATGTTATTACAGCAATACAAGGGCCAGTGTCAGCTAACTTGTCCTGTAGCTCAGGAACATGTTCAGTTTATATTTACTTCCATAACTGACAACAAATTGACAAATCAGTAGCTAATTAACTGTTGCATTCTTCTCACTGCCCCCAATCTTCTGTTTATACCTGCCTTCTGCTTCCCACCCACCATGATTTAGTCTCCTTAGTTTATAGCATCTACAAAAAGTCTTTCAACAGTTTCCAATCACAACTTCCCCTCTGCCACTGAGAGACTCCTCCTAAATCACTCTGCTTACGGTTCTGAAATACTAGTTTTTGAAACTGAAAAAAATCCAAATTCTGATGAAGACATTGAGAGTAATCCACATGTATTTTCCTTCATCTCACCTGAACTCTGCCCTGAACTAAAAGAGCATGCACCTGGAAACTTTGAATTCATTTACACCGCATCATTGAGCATGTCCACAAAGTTATCTATCCAGCCACCAGCAGCCACATTTTAGACAGGCACACTGAACAGTAAGATACTAAATGAAAAAGTTCTGGTGGAAGCTACATTCAAGGAGGTTAAGAAGAGCAAAAGAAATTACCCAATCATTACTCAGGGCAGGTGGGATCAATCTCATTACACAGTGAGTTACAGAACATGCAGTATCTGAGCAACTCAGATAAAAAAATTTATTCTCAATATCTACACAAGTTCTATATAAACCTTTTGCCTATGGGGAAGAGAAGTATGGATAGAGAAGAGTCTGGAGTAAGGTCCCCAAGAATTGGCTTTCTTCAGCATCACAAAATGGGTAAGTGAAATCTTCAAGTCTACAGGTGATACTAAGCTCTTATGGGTACACAAAAGCCATGCCAATGGGAAAAAAAAATCCAGAAGGATCTCACAATATGAAGCAAGTTGCTAAAAGACAGCAGATACACTTCGACATAGATAGACGTGATGTAATGCATCTAGGGGAAAAATATTCTGAGCAATACCTCCTTAACCACTTAACACTTGCACTTTCTCCAGTTCCAACTGCGGGAAGAAGGCTGAGTCACTGTTTTCTCTGAAATCATCAGCTCAAAGTGCAGTAGCTGACCAAAAAAAGGCAATAAAACATTGTGTATCCTTAGGAAGAATACTGGCAACATGGTATTAAACATGTTACTGTACAAAACAATAAAGCATCCACATCTTGTGTTCAGTTCTGATCTCTGCACAAGAAGGAATACATAATAGAGTTAGAGAATGTCTAGAGCAAGACAGCAGAAGTGATCAAGGGATGGAGCAGCTGCCATGTAAGGCCAGACTACAAAATCTGGGATCCCTCAGAAGTGCTGGGGGGGGCGGGGTGGGGAGGGGAAGAAAAAGGAAAAGCAAATCAATGCAGCACCACTGTTCATCAAATCCTGCCAGTATGAGTAGTAGGAGGCGTTTGAGGAAACTACTGGAGATCAGCTTCAAACCAGTAAGAGTGCCTCTCTTCACAGCTAGCAGGGAGCTTCCTGAAGTTCCTGCTAGAGAAGGGTGCAGAGGCAGGTACCATCAGCAAGCTCAAAGGCAGTTGTCAGATTCACAGCGGGTTGGAAGGAAAGATGACAAGGACTAGTCAGGGAGGTACCGGCTCACAGTGGGTTGGCAAGGAAAGATGACAAGAACTAGTCAGGGAGGTACCGGCTGGCATCCCTGGCGCAATGGGGATGCCGAGGAAATACAGGGCTAGTCATGCAAATTTGAACACCACCACCTGCTGCCACTGAGGCACGCTGCTGGGCTGGAGGATCACTGGTCTCATCCAGCAGTGTCTCTTGTGTTCTTAAACGCCCCCATCGTGGCTCTGTGAAGACGCAGGACAGTCACGAGCTTTAGACATGACCTATAAGAATATCTAGTCAATCAGAAGTGCAGTTTTAAGAATATATCAGCTACGTTACAGGAATGTTCTTATCCTTTAATGGCTTATAGCAAACGGAGACGTGTTTCACTCTGAACGAGCCCAGGAAACTTTAAACCCGCTTAAGACGTTTAAGGAGGGACATCTGTGTGCTGACAATGGTTCAGATCTACCAGGAGTATCTCCAGCACTATGACCTGCGATCATGTAATCCTGATAGAAATACTGTGACATTTTATGAACCTAACAATTCAGGCCCTAAGGCAAGCTTAGGGAAAGCTGTAGACATGCACTCTATATGTGTCTAGCTACTCCCCCCCATTTGTACTACGGAGTGTTTGTTCTTAGAAGTGAAAAGTTTAGTGGAATTTTTTTTTTCCCCAAAAAAACCATTGTCTTGTTGTTGTTATCACTGAATTTCCCTTGTCATTTTCCATGACAGACTCATGACATGCAATGTGCCACCACAAGTCACCCACATTTTCAAAAGATGACAGGATTTTATAGTTCCTGTACTCAAATACACATTAGCACTGCATGCCAGTAAAGCTGTTTTGCACTCTAGGTATGACAGGAACCCAGAAAGAGCATGTAGATGTTTCAGAAGGTAAAATGAATGTTTTTCCAGGTAGAGAAATGAACACCGAGGACAAAACCAAGAACAGGACAGTTAGGAGAAAGTACTTCAGGCAAAAAAATGACTAAAAAATAACTCAAATGGAGCTTCAGATCCCAGAACACAGTGTAAGAGAAAACTGCTTTCTTGGGTGTTTTTTTTGTTTGGGGGTCTTTCAGGGGGTCTTGGGGTTTTGTTTTGTTTCTAAAAGGATAACTAGTTAAGAAAATTTAGAGTAACAGACTAACAATGTAACAAAAACCCACTGAAAGTTTCTTTTTGGAATATTAAAACAGTATTTTGCAAGTTTTTTGGTTGGTTTTTTTTTTTTTAAGACAAATTCTTAGAAAGTTGGGAAAGTCATTCCCTTCATGTTCCACCACTGTAAAATTATGCCGTTTCCATGGTTATGGCCCACACATGGATTCCATTGTTACAGCATTTTTCAGAAGCTAGAATTAAAGTTTTAAGTTTTTTCATTTGAAGACGAGTGAAAGAAGGTTGAAGATAATCAATGCAACCAGCACAGAGGGAGGGAGGGAGAAGGAAAAAATTTCAAGGACAGCTTTCCAGTAAAGAACACACACAAAATAGTTTCTCAAAAGTTTAACAGAAGATTATCATCTTTGCACATACATTGTACTTACCTAAAAAAAAAAAAAAAAAAAGGAGGCCATTACTAGTTAACACTTGCATGCATGAAAAGATTAACTTACTTAGTGCCTAAAAAATAAAACGTTTTTTTGATCTCAATGGGATTACTGCAAGGCATTCAAAGCAAACTTGACAGCAGCTGCCGAAGTTTTGTTCTGTATAGAAATCTGCCCAATAAACAAGATGAAATCTATTTTTAACAAGAATACTGGTGTTTTCTTAGTCTAATAGTGATACTATGGATGGAGAAAAATTTTGCTGCAGTTAGAGCTCGTTCTCAAAGCAAAGCATAACATCCCGTTACAACAAATGGGTATTTCCACAAGCATATGGCGTAGGGTATTTGCAGCAAGAGCTACAGAGAGTCTGAAATGAGTTCTACAGTGAGACACGACAGTTTTAGATCTTAATAATGTAAGAAGTAACAGAGAACTGAGGACAGCATGCTCAGTGTGCTAGACAAACTTCCAATAAATGTACCACCACAGGCACAGAGAAGACTCCTTTAATATAATCTTCTTGTTTCAGCAAGTCTTACACATCTTTCTTAGGGACAGATTGCAACACTTCCAACTACTGTACTGTTTGGAGGCACAACATGCTGCAAAATGTAATTCCGGTGGGTTGGGGGTTTTTTGGTTTGGGCGTTTTTTTTTTGGGGTGGGGGGTGAATGGTTTTTTTTTTTAATGAAAAAGTCAAAAAAGCTTTCCAAAAGCGTATGTAATTATTTTAAGTCAAAAAGACACAGAGCCTACCTCAGGGTCTGAAGTAGGAATTTAGGGGCAACAGAAATAAAGACAACAAATCAGGAAAGGGCAGGAGAGTCATTATAAAGCTATGTATTATGCATTTATCTAAACTGACATAATTAATTTTTCTTGCTATATTTCATGATAGTAGTATTTGTGTTAGGTCAGTTCCCTCCTCCCTCCGCCCCACACATGGCAGATGCACCAGCAGAAACAGAGAAAAATCTTTTCCCTAGCTTCTCCTCTGCTTCTGTCCCCTTTTATACAGTTTTCCAGATGGAAAAGAAATGGAGGACAAATTAAGACAGCAAAAAAGATGACAAGCGAGGTGGGGAGGAACCACAGGCAGAAAAAACAGCAAAAGAAAAAGACACACATACACCAGGACAAAGAAACCAAAAGAGATGACTGACGAAAACTAGATTACAAAGGAAAAAAAAAGGGGGCAGTGGGAGAACAAGACTGCAGACAGAAGAATTTCAGTACACAACGTGAGACAGGCTTTCTTGTCTTAATTAGTTCTGTCATGTAGCCATCGGAGAGCAACTCTCAAAAGACACTGTCATTCATGTAAAAGGAAAACCCCCAACACGTCTGTTCTCTGCAAGAACATGATCAAACAAGAGACCCAGTTGGCCTGACAGAACACAACACACATGCAGCTTCCATATTCTGTTTGCTGCGACTTCCAAACACGGCCATTACTCATACCAGCAAAGTGAGCAAGTCAAATAGTTTGTTTCTATTACAGTAACACACGAAGTCTAGCATATATGATTAATGGATTCTCATAACCACAAACACACTGAAAAATTTCAGCTTGGCATCATTAAGATTCTATCAGTCCTGAATTGCAATTTAAGATAGTATTTTTCGCCTTAATCTGCTGCTCTATTTAATCAATTTAATGCACAGTAAAAACTTAATTTGACAAAATTGAATGCATTATTTCTCTCTGCCTCTGGCATGAAACAGATTAAGACCACCAGAAATACTTGCAGAAAGATTTAAGATTCATTACATCTTAGGTGGCAGATAAACATTAGATACACTATAAACTCTATAGTCTGTAGACACAATATTGTGTCTAAGAGCTGCGGTTTTTTACTTAACACTGCAATTACCTCCCCAGCAGCTAAACCAAGTTGCACCTCCTACACAAGCCATGACTGCAATTTTTGAAGTAAAATATCATAAAATATTATTTCATACAACACTGACAAATTCCACAGACACTAGGGAGAAAGAACAAGGACAGCAAGGACAACTCTCAATTTATATAGGTAGGTATCGCCTATAGGTATCTGGCCAAAACCAGGTTGGATAAATGCACGTGTCAGAACAGAATGAGTTCTAGGTCCAGGTCCCTGATGAAGTAACAAGCAGCTTACAGCCCTACCCAAAATTTATCCAAGTTCAATTTAAACTAGTTAGATTATCCAGAGAAATATTGAAAGACAACGACAGAAAGCTGCCATATAAGAATGTTTGGAGGTCCATACAGAACGGTTTGAAGCTATAAGTTAACACGTTACAGGAGACACATGTACTAGTCAGCCCTGCTGGCAGTCCCAAAGCTGGAGGTACCCAAACGATCCTGGGGCAAGACTGGAGCTGGTTCTCCAAGAAGCAGCTCTTGTCACCCCAGCGCCAAGGCTACAGCGTGACAGCACTATTTGTACTGTGAAGCGAACACTTCTGCCTTCAGGGCCGTCAAACCGATTTTCCTCGCAAATAATTAACAGACCAATTTTAAGGGCAGCAGCAAGGAAAGGAATCCTGACAGGAGTGCTGTTCACAAAACACGCTCATTTCTTTCTTAGCTAAAAATCACTGAGTCCCTTAGTAACTCTGACTTACCTTATATTGATAAGTATGTAAGTACTACAGAGTATTACATGTCTATTTTAAATGGATTTTAAGTCTACCAAAATTTTGTATCTAGACATGACTTCCTAGAAAACGATTTTTTTTCCAATACCAAATGCATCTACTATTAAAAAAAAAGTCTGAAATTTACTATTTCTGCTGATGTTAAGAAACAGTGCTGTTTCACTTGAAAAGTACATAGTCAAATATTCCAGTAACAGCTTTTCCATTTATGCAGAGGGATCATACAGTATATACACTTGTACAATTACATCTTACTTGAACTTGCTTTGTTGATATATAAAATGCAATACTAATGGTGAATACATACACTGTTGATGTATAATGATTCCTTATCAGCAAGTTAGCTGTAACATGCATTGGCTGAAATAAAGAAAATCATGATGTAGTCCTTTAAGACTAAACAGAAAAGAACCGCAAAGATCCCAATTATATAAGCGTATTTGGTACAGCCATGTGTAGGTTGGACTCAGTGAACAAATATTTTCCGCACAAAGATAAGAATTCAGGACCACAAAGAACTGCACAGAGAGAATGTGTGCTTTTGCCTCAGCAATGAGTGCTGGAAGGCAGTAAAATGTAAATGTTTTGTACCACAACATAACCTGTAGGAAATTACGGCAACAAGGATAATAAAGCTTAAACCAAGAAAAAACAGTATCAAGCTTTTAAAATTCTTCACTGATATTGTAGTTTATTCGTTATCCCACCATTCTGCGTGCCTGAAAAACCAACAGCAGCTCACCTCTTTTGTTATTTCAAGCAAGGATAACTTATTTGAGGACTATTCTCTAAAAAGCTTTTTCTTCTCTGATCATTCATTGTGCATGGAAGAAGGAAAGACCAGCAAAAAAAGCTATCCAGCTTCTCTGCTCTTGATCCAACTTAGACAGATTCAGATGCCACCGAATCCCACAAGATTGAAAATGATTGTGAAGACCAAAACTGACAGGTGTTTCACGCACTTTCAACCTCAGTAACATTAAGGTCATGAACATTTTTAATTATATTATGATCCAGTTTTCAAATTGTCATGTCAAAGTGTCAGGTACCCCTAGCACACTAAGTTATTTAGAATACATTGTAACAATATCTTCTATCTCTCATAACATGCAGAATACATATGCAATGCTTATTAAAAAATTAAGATCAATCAAATATTGAAACAACATTGATTTCATAAAGATCTCTTTTCGGAACCGCTGGTGAAGGCATCCTAAAACTCACCCTCAAAATAACATTTGAGCTCAAGCTTATAAATGCGAAAGAAAAAGGCTCAAGGTCCAAATTAAAAACCTTATTAAAATTTCCAATAGTTATTACAAAGAGACTCATTTTCAGTGCAAGCTGTTTCAAGATCTAAACAGGTTCAGAGTGGATGTGAACTTAAATTTGCTCGAAAACATTGAAGTAATTCTGGCACAAAATCATCCAGTTACTGCACGAGGATGCCAGTATTTCAGGAACTTCTGAACACATGTATCTTCTGCTGATATGCAGAAAGAGATCAAATTAAAGAACTGTAGTGTGTACTTATTCCAGTGTCAGCTCTGGTACAGTTAACATTTATTTCGTTATTCTGCAAATTAAGCATTTGTGACAGCTGGAATTCCGGGCTGCATATGCTAACAACGTGTCACAGAATTGGAAGTAATTTCTACTTTGTATTTGTCTGCTGCAGCCCCACACAAGAAGAAATGCACAAGTTCTTTATAACAGGATACTGAAAGCTCCGAGCAAACCAGAGGAAGCTCACAGAACGCAAGAATTCTTTTCATCCTAAATGACAGGGATGTTAACCCTGCTGCCACACGAATGCACTTTAAGTCCATTTATCTCCTTTCTCCCAATTCCTGAATCACAGAGCAGTGGCAAAAGTCACGAGGCCAGAAGAAAACCTATGGAGTGTGCCTCTATTTCCATAAAGAAGAGAAAAACCACAGAAATCCTCTAGAGAATTTGGGGTAAACTGGGCAACTCTGTTCCTTCTGCTATCCCATTTAACCACGTGAATCCCACACCCTAATTGGATGTTTTTGTAAGTTTTCAAACTTATTTTTTGCCTCAGCAGCTGTAAAGATCACTTCGTTTTTACAGTGCAAAGGAAAACTGAAAGCAATGCCAGAAAGCCTCCAAATTTAAAACGCAAGACTAAAATGCAAATGAATGGCACAGCACAGTGCTTAATAGGATATCCAAGATCACAAGACCACCTTACACTCTTCCAACACAGTTTTACCTTCTTAAAACATTAAAATACTTAAATACATTGTTTTGAAATACCAAATTAAAAAATTTAAAAATCGAGAAACTTTTCTGAATAGATTAATAAAGCACTATTTCCCATACACCCATATACTCAACACCATCACAGTGTTCATAACACCCTTGAGCAAGGAGAAAGCACAACCACCATTAGTGTGGCCCCTTCACCCCAATGCACCTGTACACTAGCAAATCCTTCATGAAACTCATCTGACCTGCCATTACCTGCCTCCTGACAGCCATTCTGGCTAACCCCCAAGCCTCAACCCCACCTCCTTGCTACCAGTTGGCAAGAAGCATCATAATGCTTTGGAAGGTTCGAAGTTCCAAGTGTACCAGTTTGGGGGACACCTTGTGTGCACACTGATGTCGGCAGCCTGAAGTCAGCAGCTCCATTCAGCTGTGTTTTGGAGTTTCTGCCTCTGAATTTGGTACGAACTAGCTTATGGCCAAAAAGTGTGGGGGAGAGGATAACAGAGAGATGGTATGCAGCACAAGTCTAATTATTTAGGAAAGCAAGGCAATGACAGACAATACTGTCATTAAGAACATGACTGTAGAGAGAGGGGAAGTGTCATGTCAGGGGTGGTGACTTCTAATGGTTTCATCCTGTCCAAGGGAGCTTCTGGGTAGGGAAGAAGTGCATCATCTGGCCCAAACTACCTCTTACAGACAACATACACAAAAAGGCTTATCCCAGTGATATACAACTACAATATACTAGCTAAAACTCATTTAGGTCACCCCAGAAAAAGCAATACTGAAAAAGAAAGACTTCTGGTTTTTCCCACATACTTTTCTAATTAAGACATCTTCACATCCATCTGTAGACATTAGACAATGTCAACAGATTTGGCAATTACATACAGCTCTAAAATTTAAAGTCTACAAATTAATGAGACACTGTTCCAAAAATCATGAAGTGCAGTTTTGAGGCTACGCAGACAGCAGTGACTTGCCATGACTCATCCTGAGGCCCCTTTCCAAAGCACTAACGTGAATACAAGAACACCTGAGTTTTACCTTTCTGAACGGTCCTACATCCAGAATATCTACTTCTGTTTGAAGAAAAATACTGTCTTGTTTCGCTTTTTAAGAAGTTAATACTAAGAGAATATAAAATTCCAACTCCTCCCTCTCTTCCCCAAAGTACAAAAATACAAAGCTAGACTGAGAAACTAAGGACTTCATCTCTATCTGGGCTTCCAAGATCTAGTCTTCCACAGGACTTAACTCCCCATTGTCTCCTCAGCCTCCATCCCAAACTCTAAAACTAAAGCCATTCAAAATACAAATATGTTGCTTTTGCAGTTGGGGTAAGCAAATACAGTGGTTTTGTCAGAAAACGGTTCCAATGACTTGCGCTCCCTTCCACGCAGATCGTTAATGGACACCTTGTCTCCTTATGAACTGCTCGTTGGTGGAGCCAACCTACTACATCTGATGTCCTAAGGCCAACATGGCTCTCCCTCCTGACATCAGCTTTTTCAATGACATCTCAAAGACAAAGGAACAAGGAACCTTCAACTCTACCTGCTGAAGAGTTAAGACAATCTCACTGTGTTATGTTAACTTTTACCAGCTCACCATCAGAGACAAGACTTTCAGGTAGTAAGCAACTCTTTTCAACTGCTGAACTCAACAGCTGCCCTCTATGAAAGAGTTCCTGGTGGGCTTTTAAATCTTACATTATGACCAAGACTAGAGACCTGGTGGACCTCCACCCCAACACCCTTTAAAGATGGGTAGATTATTCAAATGAAAGGCAATCAATTGTAACATTGATTAAGAACCAAACGAACACGCATCCAAATGCTTTTAAGTAGCATAAAATATTAAAAATAACTCTCATGGCAGCCATGAAAATTTATTTTTAGGGACAAAATCCTTTCATTCAAGAAAACCATGACAGATGATGAAATTTATTTAATTCACATGTAAAAGTTGTGAGAATAAGCTAGCAGAAGTCTATGTTAGGAACATTCATGGACTGGATTACAGCCCTGATTACTGGCTAAATACTGATATTTGTGACTGAAAGCTCCAGAAAATTGAGGTCTGACTTTTGGGTCTTTGGGAAACTGAATGCCATGATACGGACAGTGTGAATGATAAGAGTGTGGAATTTCCAAATATTTTACATGCAAATAACATTACTTTCACATTAGAAAACTTGTTAGCAGCAGCTTATTTCTCATTTTGTTCTTCATATTTACAAGCATTTCAGAGTAACTTGCACAGCAAAACAGGGTAGTCTCAACTTTGTGAAATCAGTTAAATATGTGAACTGCATGTGCAAAATATACAGTAATTTGCAATTCAGATGCCTTGCTTTCAGAACCACCACTGTGTGTTAAAGTATGGAGTTGGGGATCAATTAACTACAACTCAGAAGTGCCTTGAAGCTTAAAAACCAGCAATGCACAAATCAATATTTAATTTGCAGTCAGAGTAGGAGTTAAAAAATGTAACAGAAGTTATCTACAAAGTGTATATATTCTAAACCATAAAGTGGAATACCAATGTGTACTACCAACAGCCTCAGCAATTATATACTATGAATATTTCAACTTTTTTTTTAATATCCCCTGCTTTTAACAAAAATTTTGGAATAACCATGCCATTTAAGCTACAAATGGCACATATGTGCCATTATTTGCATAATCCAAAAATCCAAACTCAGATTTTTTTTACACATTTCTTTCTACCGCAGGGAATAAAGCAGGCTTGTAGAGGTTTCCTTGTCCTTGGGCTGCTCACATCCCTAACTGCTTCCGTCCTTCAAATTTCTGCATTCTTCGAAATTTGAGGTATCACAGACAAATCAAGACATGTCTTTGCTTCAAAACACATTTTGGGCAATTTTAACGATACGAGAGAACAGTAAAAATAAGAAAATGCAAAGTTACCAGGATTTCCTGAATGGACTGCGTATGACCTCGATTAGTCATCAGACCAGCTATACAGAAAATACGGATGCTGCAGAGATGAAAACCAATATTAACTGAAATGTGCCAATCTGCGGAAATTCTGCATCGCTGCCACTTAAGAAAACTGAGGAAAAACACCACTTAAGAAAACTGAGAAAAACAGTAGTTCTATCATCCCCAGAAGCAACAAGTCTTTTGTGCAGTTTCTTTTATCTTCTGTAATTAACTATCACTTCTATGAGAGCAAAAATTCTAGACCTGAGACCAAGCTTTGGGCCCTTCCTACAAGCTGCTTTTCAAACATTCACAGGTTCCCACTAATTTCTCTTGAAAAATTATTTTTAAGAAAGGGGGAAAAAAGAAGTTCATGCTGAAGTAACAAATTTAAAATAAACTCCACCCAACTCACCCAAATAACACAGAAATTATTCTTTTCTGACAAAACTATTTTACAGTTCAGATGCAAATTTAGGGATTAAGTATTTTCTTTAAAAATACAAACCAGGTGAGGAACTTGAGTGAAGAAGGGATTACGTAGTCTTGTACTTAAAAACAGATGAGACTTCTGAATGATCGCAACCCTCCCTCCCCACCTTAATACTTCCACACTTTGCCCACTAAGAATTAGGGGAGGCACAACTTGCACTAGAAAAGCATTAGATGCTAAAAGAACAATTAACTCTGTGTTTGTGCATTTCAGCTAATTTTTAAATCCATGATGCTCCCCTTAATATAGCCATCACAAATTTTCTTTGTATGATGATACCTTCGAGTGGGAGTTTTAGTTAGAAAAGCTAAAACAGCATCTTCTGACCCATATTAGTCATACTTCTTGTATACAGTTATTGCAGAGATGGCAGCAGCATTCTGTGCAGGTTTTCCTGCTGTCATCACTATGGATACAGAGACCATCAGTATATTAAGCAATGTAACTTACTGTTTTCCTTATGTCATTCTTTCTCCTTTCCAGGGGGAGAGCTGCATTTATTTTATGTCTCCAAAGCTAAGTGTTTGTTACCAAAAATATTAATTCCTTGTATTAGTATCAGGATTCAGTAATTTTTATGTCACTTGAACTCTGGATTTAGTAGAGAGATCTAACTCTTAACCTTTTACTTCAAGAAGTAGAAGAGTAACTGTTAAAAATTTCACACCATATACATACGTTTATACACACATTTCCCCCCTGCCCCCCCAGCAAATCTTCCAGGTAGCTTTGGCTTGGCTTCTCTTCAAACCTTCTGAACAGAAAGCCTCTGAACTGAAGCCCAGATTTCACTACGATCACCACCAGATGTCCTATTCTTCATTGACTACTTACATCCATAAAAGAAAGTGGGTCTCAAAATAAATAAACCAAAAAAAAAAAAAAGGGGGGGGAGAGCCACCCAAAAAAAACTCCCCCAAAAAAGGTTTAGAGATCATTGTTTAACAACCACTTTCATTTAGGGTCACATCTGCTTAGGATTTAGCACAGGGCTAGAAGCACAAGGACTCAGGCCGGATACAAATATAACCTGTGCTCAGGAATTTTTTAGGGTATCAAAGGATTAATCCATAGTCCCTAACACCATGCAAAAAGGAGGTACAAGTTAACATCTTGTTTGTCTTTCAAAAACAAAAATTATTATGCAGAGGCTTCTAAGGTAAATTATTCACCATAATAACAGTCCAACTCAAATTTATATGTAAGGTGATTTGTAAGAGTTAGATACATTAAAGGCAGAGGAGTACAGCCTGAACTGTTCTGCTTAAAATAGCTACGACAAAATATGTTCAGACTCCCACGAATATTACTACTAGCAAAACAACACGAAAAGACTTTCAGAAACAGGAGAAAGTTAAAATACATTGAGTATTATAACATCAGAAAAAGCCTACCATTCCTTTTGGACATTGCTCTTTGATCATTTGGAATAAAGGAATAGGCTGAAAGGAAGAACTCCATGACAACAGCTGCCGTAATTCCTTTGGGCTTTAACACCTACTATGATTCTGCCAAGCTTTTATCATCCTATCCTGTAAGCTAAACTGAGTAGACTGATCCTGAAAGAGGGAAATGACAACACAACCACCTGCTAACAATACATACAAATATAACATGGAATGCCAAACGTGGAGTCCTGTTGACAACCATGACTTTTTAAGTGCCTTTTTTCCCCCACATTCTAAATACTATTTTACTAAAATAAGAAATGACCTTTTTTTTTTTTAATGGGAATCTTGGTTAGCAATTTAAAGACTGCACCTTCCACAATACAGCTGGGAGTAGACTGTGTTACAATATACCTTCCACATGTTGTTAAAGGGCAGTATTTCAGTGGCACCTGGAACAGCTATTAATAACTTCTGCTAGGTGATCAAGGCTCCCTCTTGGAACAGAGCATTGTATCTCATTTAATGCATTCATTTATGGGTGCAGTTATAGACTCTCATTGCCTTCTCATGTCCTCTTCATCCTCCCTAATAAGGAAACACTGTCCGAGCTGCATTAGTCCAGAATCTTGCCCAGGGAATTCAAGTTGCCTGCTTTATTTCTTGCCACAGAAAAAAAAAGTACTGATTCACAGCTACCAGTAAGAAAGAAACAAAAGAAATCACATCACTTCTGATAGCCATCTGCTCTATACCTAAGATAGCAGTATGTGTGAACAGTACACAATATAATCAAAAATAAACCACTATTTCTGCCAATTCCTGCTACTGTAAAGGGATTTAATGAAATTCAAGCACATGAAAACACAGCATTATTTCCAAAACTTAATAGTTTCAAAAGAAATTGGCATCTAAAGAATTACGATGCATCAGAAAGACTTGTGCAACTCAAGGTCCCAAAGAAGTAAGAGAATAAGCAAACCAAATTATCTGCAAGCATCTAGACATGAAGGGGAGTCAGGCCAATTTGAAAGGATTTATACTGGCTGTTCACATATAACTGGGAATGTGTCTTATAAATATATGAGAAGAAAAGACATCACATCAGGCTTCTAACACTGTATCGCATGATTTTCCACCAGCTTTACAACTAGGTAAGAATAACCAACCATGCATATACAAAATGAGATTACTAGCAAGACAATAATACCACAGAAAATCCGGAGATTTTAGTGACTCAAAAGTGAACAAGAACAACTGAGACAGAGAAGGGGAAAATAAACAAAAAACTAATATTATGCTGGTACTTGTGAACAAGGGGTGCCAAACATAAGGGAGACAAGTAATCTTTTCACTTTATACAATGCTGATAAGGGTTAAGCTAGAATATCAGGTCCCGTTTTGAGCACAGCACAATATTTATAAGCCCTGAATTTCCTGAGGAGTAAGATTCTCTGCGTCTCAGGCAGTGCTAATTAAAACACATTTCAGGAAGTGTACTTGAGACTGCTTCTCTTCAGAGGAAGTTCTCCATGAACATCTGCCAGGAAATAACCCAGATCTTTCCTTTACTACAGAGCACACAAATCAACCTTGGCAACTTGCTGGTCGCTTGCTGGTCCTGCTGCCTATCAAGCTGGCCAGTATTTTTTCCACAGTATTATATGTCTTCTCAGCACGTTTGGATCCACTAATTTTCCTTTTCTTATAAGGACACTCATTACAACCTGGTCTACAACTACAACTCAAGATGCCACACCAATAACAAACACTATCACAAAGGATAATAGGAAGGAAGCCTGGCATGCCTAACTCAGTTTACAGGTAAAAACTGATATTTTCAAGCCTTGAAAAGATTATGGTCTGGTTTGAATTTTGGTCTCTGATGCTCTCGGAAAATTCTCTTCAAGTTTTCTTTTTACAAGCAGGAAAGTAACACACTTTTCAAAGTGCATGCAAAGGCTGATACGGAGTTGATCCACTAAGTGTCTGAAATGTGAACATACTGGAAGGTCATTCTATCACCTAGCAGCGAGGAGCACATTATCATTGATTATCTTGCGTAAGATACGGTCTGGGTGAAAGATTCAGAATATCCTGCTGCTTTTAGAAACTTTCCTAGGCCAGTGTTGAACAGTCTTGTGTATTTCCTGCAGCAAATAACAGGCAGTACAGATCTTAACCCATTAACCAAAATACAAGATCAAAGGAGGATTACACATTACCAGTGAGCAAGTGAAGTGTTCTCATAGAACTAGAGCTACAGCAAACTTTACTGCAAATATAGCCCTGCATTCCCAAGAGCTCTAAGTCTATTTTTAGAGAAGTCATAAATGCACCGGTGGGATGGAATAGAACAGCCATAGTGAAACAGAGTTAGTTTTGCTTTTTAGACCAATAAATGGGTTGCATCCACCTTCATTACGACTATAAATAAGAGCCTACCACCATAATAGCTAAAAAAACATGTGTAGGCATGCTTGACTTCAGACATAAGAACGACTCTTACTTTGAACATGCCAACATGGTTGCATAAATTTGAACAGGTATTTGTTTGCAGGGCTGGAACGAAGAAAAAAAATTAGTTGCCCCAAGATGAGAAGAAAAATCTACTGTGAAAAGGTCTCAACATTTCCAAGCTGAAATAATGGTGCAATGTACAGGCTAATGCCCTGATGTATGGGAAAAAGCCGCATGGATATTTAACCAAGTCAATCATCCAGAAATCTGCAATTTGAACAGTCTGGAAGGTAGCAGCAGCAGCATTACATGGCTGTGCCTGGCATCATCAGAATGTACTGCTAGAGATCCATCCAAGTTGTATTACAAAGGAGTACTATTTACAGAGTCAAACTTTGTTTTCTGCTTTGTATTTCCCTACTCACATTTACCTGAAGGGCCAGCAACCAAAACAAATAATTTGTTTTGGTATACAGAAGACTTTTGGCACCTCCAGAAGGAAGACTAAAACCCTACTTCATTCTACCTCGGTAACACATTCCGAGATAACCCAGACAGGCTGAGGTTTTATTAAACTCAACTGAGGGATGAGACAACTAAGGAGAATATCACAAGCACTGAAATTTATTTTCCCCAGTCCACTTAGTTCTATGTAAAAGACAACAGTCGCTCTGGGGAGAGGCCAAGGAACAACAACTATACTGAGCAAAGGCCAGGACAGAGAGTTCAGGAAGGCATTAAGCACCACACGGCATGGATTGTGTTCGTTACATTCAAGTTCATTGCTTTTAAAACTCTGGTGATGCCTGCCAATACAGATAGACCACAGAGCCCTTCACAGCAAGAACCCAGCCAGAGAGATCCGCTGATGAACTCACACACACTTGTGAACCCAGCCTGCTTGGAAGAAGATGAAGTTTACCATAACCTTGGGGGAAAAGTAAATCTTTCTCCAATGCCCCAAAAGTCCAGGATAATAAACCAGTAGCAAGCCCAGCAAAATTCCACTTTCAGAAGCCAGGAGGAGCTATAAGCACATAGGTGTTATTGACAAGAAGCAATATACATTAATTATCTTGACACTTGAGAATAGAGTGTTTATTCTTTACAGTTTTAAATGCAAACTGAAATCTTTTGAAACAGATTTTGTATCAAGAAGGGAAAAGCCCTGAATGTATTAAGACAAGATTACACGCATAACATCCAAAATACACAGAAAACATGGATCTTTAAGATTTCATTAAGGAAGTGTTTCTTACTTGTAAGAGATAAAAAGGAACATTAATTTATCCATCTCCATACTGTTTTTAAGTGAGTACTGTGCTGGATACAACAGTGTTGCTCATCAAATACTAGTTTAATTTCAACTGAAATAAAACTGTAAAGTTGGAAAGCATCAGATGTCACTTGCAGTAGGGATACAATCAGGAAAACATCTTTTGGAAGCTGCTTCTTAGGTGGAAGTGCTAGCACCACCTACTGTCAATGGCGGTCCGACATCTTTGAAAACACACACATGACAAATACCCATACAATTACATGTACTTTTACCTACAGAACCCCTGCATCAATTCAGGGCATAAAGACTGGCCTGAGGAGTAAGTCAGAATAATAAAGCTAAACAGAACTGTTGCTCATAATCCCTTCCTATTGATACATGTCTTCTGCATTCGCTAATAAATAATCAGAGTAAATAACTAGCATCAGGAAGAAGACAAAGAATACTTTATAAGCTGAAGCAATTAAGTGTCATCTATGCATTCGGGGTTTCTGGATGATGTTAGCAGAGCCATTTAGTCAAGTTTTCTGCAATCACCATGCTTTTCTCTTTCATAGACACATGCCCTGATACCTGGGGGGTTAAATACAGAACTGTCAAGTACTTTCAGGTGCTATTAAATCAGAGAGAGATGTACTTTGAGTGCAAATTTTAAGTGTTACAACAAAAAATGGCATGTCTGAGCAGGGACCTAAAATTGAAACCTTTCATCCCAAATTCTGTGACTCCATCCAATACAAATACTAATAATAACATAACATGAATAGTTAAAGCCAGCACTAGCATGGCAAACTTAACAGGAAAAATCCATCCTGTAAGAGAAAGGCTTAAAGAATGCAGTGAATAGACAAGTATATTTTTGGTACCAGACAAGGTAGTGGTTCTGCACAACAAAGTATGTGATGGTGTAACGAAAGGACTATCGTGATACACATAAGAGTTTAGTTTTTGCAATTTGAATATAAGACTTACAATAACAGTTTGTAAAGCAGCTGGGTAAGCAAGAGATTCAGTACATTCTTCTGTCATTTCCACTGGAACTGTCATTCCAGTATTTGCATATATAATACCAATTTCAAGGAGTAAGTAGCACTAATCTCTTCCTCCTACCAAATCCCCAGCCAGAAAAAATACACATACTTCAATGTAAACCTGACAAAGTCAGAAGTACTTGCAATTTACATTTAAGATCTTTCACTGTTTCTTCTTCTTACTTGCCATCATATTTCACAGCCTTGTTATTCACAGGGCTGGTTTTCTACAAAGTCTTACCGAGGAAGGTAGTGCGAGATATTTACCTAACAAACTAATAAATACTCAGTTGTCATGGTTTTACCAGGATATGACTCACTTCAGCCTTTTACAGACCATGTATTCCAAAGAACAAATGGCTTCAGTTTACAAGACATAGAAGCGTGCTTTTTTGCCTATGACATCACAACAGTCATAGCTGTTCCTTTTAAAAGGTCAAACAAAGTGAAAGGAAGCATAAAAAACCTGAAATTGTAGGTCTGATTTGTAGGCCTTTATGTATGATAAACTGAGGAGGGGGGGCCTGTTTTCCCCCCTCCCCTTGTTTTCTGGGTTTGTCACACTATTAGTTTTCCATATTCAAAAAATTATTTTAAAAATGTCTGAGTTTCCATCCAAATCATAATTCAGTTTTAACATGATACATAAGGCAACAAATTTGAGTCTTAATTGATAAAATATTAGTACTGGTGCTTTTTGTTCAAACTGAAGTACTTTGGCTTTTTTCCAGATTAGGTGACAAAACTGAAGACTACTATTTTTTTAAACCACTCAAATTATTCCTTGGAGTAGTGAAAGTAGATGGAATTCCTTGGAAAAAAGCCAACTGCATAATACAAACATCATCCCATACCAGAAAAGGGAAGGGAGAAATTAGAAAGGAGAAGCAATTAGCCACCATAAACTTGAAAACTGAAGTTTAAGAATGGCTGACTAACACCCAAACCATTCATGAAGCAAGAAGTTAAGCAAAAAACCTACTGAAGAATAAAGACATCTACCCCTGCAAATTTAGATAGTCAGGAGACGCTAAGTGACCCTCTGCTGTTTCCTGAAGGCGAAAATATGAAGAGATCCTGGAGAGGCAATACTCTGAAGTCAAACTGCAAGATAACAGTCTGAAATCCCATTAGGGGCCTAGTCCACATGAAATGCTAGCAGCCACACCTCCTTTGTTCTCAAGTGCATTACAGCCCAGGCAAGGAGAACATTAACATAATCTAAAACAGGTGATACAGAAGTTTTAAATAAGGCTCTCCACATTAGCAAGTTAGAGGCAAAAGTGCTCTTGAAGTGGCAGGCGATGAATTTTGTTACCTGCCAAAGCCTAAGAAATAGAAAAAAAATAATGTAATACAGGCTCCCAAACCACCAACCACAGAGAAGGCTGTAGAAAGAAAAGGAAAACAAAAACCACCAAACTAGAAAAAACAAAAAAAAAAAAAAAAAAAAAAGGATCCAACACGTTATTCTAGCCACACTCAAATGTAAGAATATTCCAAACATCCATATATGTCAGCACCAATAGAAGCAGAAGTCAGAAATACCAAGAATATTGAGGAACAAACCTGAAGTTTGCAAATATAACCATTCACCCTGGGAGAGGGGGGTGTCACAAGGAATCAAAAAAAATAGGAGACCAGAAATAGATTCCTGTAATACTGTGAAGAATACTGTGGTTACCCAACTTCTCTACTCCTGCTTACAGCAAAACTACTTAAGATTAGGCCAAGTGCCCCTACAGTGAAAATTTTGCTTAAGACAAATTTTTATGTACTACAGAAAAGCAGAACGTCAAAATAGAACGTGAAAATCATTAATATTTCACTCCAAAGCCAGTACACCAGTCTAGTCAGACAATTTCCAACTAAGCATTTATGGTAAGTGAGAAAACACCTCACAAATTCCTCCCATGCACAATAAATTACTTGCTGCACGGGCCTACCCACCTCTGTAGCCCTCAGGCTGAATGGAAGGGCCATAAATGGCATGTCAGAGAAAGGCCAGTTCTAGGAGGCTCAGGGAAAAAGACAAACCAAGAAATTCTGTTTTAACATCCACTATTTAAAAACTAGGACTTTCAGCAATAATTACAAGAAAAGAACAACAACAACAAAAATCTCGACTTGAACCATTTTACCCAGAATAAAACACTGTGTGAAAGTGAAAACATTAGCTGTTCCACATACCTTAAGTAGGCTTTCCAGCTCTCAGCAGCAGGTGCTTAATACAGGATGGAACATGTAATCTGAAATAAACATTTAGAACTGATCAGGCTATTTTCTTGACCTAACATCAAAGTATTCAAATATCCAACAAGCTTAAAAGCAAATAACTGATATTCTTATTGTGAAGACAAGATAACCTTCCAAAGGAATGAGCTGAAGTACGTACCCTATTTTACAAGCGCAGATTATTTAGCTGGAAGCCCTTAGGAAGGGAAAAAAAAAACAACCCACACATACACAAAAGAAGTTTGTAGAAGTAGAAGCCAAGGGCTTACATTTGAACTCAAAATAGATACCTTACAAAGCAAGTTGTCAGAAATCCTGTAGGTCCCATCAAAGTAAACTAAAAATTTCACAAGTTGTATGGTTTTAGTATTTTGAAGAAGGAGGAGGGTTAAAGAAGGATTCTGAAGTGAACCTTTCATATAACTAACATACATTTAATGGAAAAAACAATTCAGTGAGTATTGAAAATGCTGAGTGATTCAAAACATTAACAGCATCAAGATCTAGAATTAGAAAGAGTGCTTCCCTGGGGGAAAAAAAAAAGTGTGTGGGAGGAACTAGTTAAAAGCATTTATTTCCTCAGGGTATGTGCATCATAGGACAGCCAAGCCAGTTTTTAGCTGAAGTAACAAATACATACAGATATAGCTCAAAACACACACGTAATACACTGTCCAGAAAGAGTTGTGGTTTTTCTCCTTAAAGGAAATGATCGAACTGAAAGAACTCCAGAGTTGAGTAATCTACAGAGTTGGGTTTGCTATTTTGCTAGTTGGGTTTGCTCTTTTGCCTCTCGAACAAATATATACTACAGGGACAAAGGCAGTACCAGTAGAAAGCCTAAGCTTACATATTAAGCACTTACAAATCAATTTTTAAGAACTGTTTCTGAAACTTTATTCACCTTAGCTACTTAAGTTTTTCCCACACACAAAGGCCACGGAAAGATTTCCACAAGAGAAAAGGATCTGATGAGATAAAGTAACACAAAAAAGCTAAGAGAAACTGTGCAGAGATTTCTTTTTTTTAATAAAACAGAACACTCAAATCCTATTTTAAGTGTTCATCTAACCTCTAATAAACTAAATAATAAGAAAACCAAAATACTTAAATTTCTACGTGAAGGCTACAGAAATGTGCCACAGACATTCACCTGAAATACCCATCCATACCATCGGGAAAAATATCACCGAAAACTTGAACTGCTTTTATGGTGGCATGTAAGAAGAATGGCACTGCCTCGAAATACTAATTTTAAAGTTAACACAGAATCTGCTAAGTTAGCCAGCAGATACCACTATCTCTACCAGACTGAGTGGCAAACAACAGCTTTCCCCAGTATCATGTCTGCTCTGAATATTTTTAGGGAATTAGTCATGATTTGGGACAATTCGTGAAAACACCAACAATCAACACAATGGGAATGACATCATGACAAGTCCTTTATGAAAAGGGAAATTGCTTATGAGACTGTTTCTCAGACTGAGAAACCTGTGCAGTTATTGATTTAACTAAAGATGCCTTCTGATATGGCAAAAGCTACTTTTAATTTCCAAGGCCGATAGTAATGACCTTTCCCCACTCTGGGAAGTACGTCAATAGCACCCTTAAACCATTTGTTAAAATAATTGTGTGTGTAATACCATGGGACTTACTCATCAAAAATGCACCAAATACTAGAAAAATATTATTTTAATTACTTAGGCATCAATAATGCAAACACTTACAAGCATATTAAATTTTCCACACAAGTCATCCCACAGATTTTCAATAGAACTACCCATGTGTGTAAAATTCAGCGTACAAACGCATGCTACTGTGATTTGACGTTGGACGGCAACCCTAGACCACACATAAAGGGCGTCTCTTCTGGTCATTAGCTATTAAGAGAGTAATGCAGTCAGAGACAATCCAAACACAGGATCACTTCATCTCCCTTACACTGACAGCCGTTTCCAGGCATACCTTCCCAAGATTTGTTCTCGCAGATTACTTACTGATTTAATTCATTCATCAATTACTTAGGAGGCAAGTGGTGACAAAAACTCTCCTATGCTCAACTCAAGTTTGACCAGTTGTAACACTTCTTAAAACATCAGTTAGTCTCATTCTAATTGGGATAAATGCTGAAAGCTTCTGAAGTGGTCAAACGGAGATTAAACGTAAAAAGTGGTTTGGGTTAAGCAAAATACTGTGCTTTTATTTCAACTTTTTGTAAAAAAAACCACTATATATCTTACAAAATGGTTTCTTTAAAGCAAAAAACCCCAAACACATCTGCTCGGGGGTGGGGGGAGGGCGAGGAAGGAATTTTTCATAGCTTTTGAAATTTTTCTACCTTTCTCAACAAGGGAAAGGTTTTCAGTAAAATGACAATATTTGAATGTTAAGTTTAACATATTTTTTGCGGTGCAAAACTATTCCTTTTTAGACTTTTTCCAATTGGCGGCTGTAAGTCACCCATTTGGTCCAGTTTTATTTGTTTCCTTTTTCTTTTTTAACTCAGTTTTATCTATCACTGTCTTACCTTATTTTCCTCTTAAAAATCACACATAATCCTACCTGGTTTTCAATTAAAAGATAGAGCATCTTACTTGTAGATCTAAACCTTCATATACACTGTCTGAAATTTTACATTTTGTCTTCCAGTATCATTCCATTTCCTCTCCAGTTTGACTTCTTCACCAAGCATACCACTGAAGACATAAGCCAATTACTAGTATCCACAAAGAAAAATCTTAAAATATCTTCTAGGCATGGACCTCGTTCCTCAGCTTCCTTCTGTTTTCAGCTACCTTTAATGCTCTTTGATCACGTTCTTCAAGAAAATTTGTCCTCTTTGCTCTTTTCTCAGCATTCCATTAATTTACTCTTCACAAATTCCTCTCCTCCTAACTCTCTCCCAAATCCTCCACTCCATTTCAATACAGCAATTCATCATGTCAAGCCTTAAAAAGCTAAAGATGGACCACAAAAGATCAACTTGTTTCACTTCCCTCTCCTTCTACCTCTGATCCGCAGCAGCAAAGAGAATAAACAATTTAGTGCCATGCAACATTTTTATCCTTATAAAGCATTTAATGCGATCAGATCTGGTCTCTAATGATGTCCCTTTGGCACTACAGTAAGACACAGGGAAACTCCACGAAAGATCATGGTAGACAGGAAAGGCTTCAAGAGCTCTTCTCGTGCAGGGAAAGAACAGTAACAGCAACTCTGGACATAACATATTTTCTTTAGTGGAGATGAGACATAATTATAACTAAGTTATCTGCAATGTTATTGTTCCTGCTAGTTATACAGTACACACAGGTTTTTAGATACTCTTCTATATCTTGCGTAAACAACTGTATATACACAGCTTCTCTACACCTTGAGCAATGAGGGTAATGGACCTGCCTGGAGCACTTTCAGCAGTAGCACCAAGAAGAAACCTATGCAGAAGAACAGTACAACACAGCCCTGAGTACAGTCTACTAACAAATGACCTATGGCCTTCAGGAAAAGTCCCAGAACAGTCAAGGCAGTTACTGAATTATAGACTGACTCAAAGGCTCTATTTGCATGGATACAATGCTGTGAAGATTTAGTAGTCTTGAAACCCTTAGTGTTTCGGGATAATTGGTGTACAAGCACTAACTTGATCTTAACATTGCTTAACCAGAAGAATGTAGTCCATAAAGCAGAATTTTGAAAGACTCACTGGACCCAAACATAGACCCTAAACATGTCACCACAAAACATATCCATATGGCCACCGTCAGCTTCACCACCAGTAGTTCTACAAAAACTTTTAACCAGATTGTTATAACTTAATTGGGGGAAGGGCAAACTTCAGTAAGATCTCACTTCCGTATGATATTAAAAACACTAAAGAAATAAAGGACTTCATACTTACTATCACCTCCTATTCGTAAGGGCATCATAGAAATTCAGCTATAAAGACAAAGATTTAACAACATAGAACACAAGTGCAAAGTAACACTTAAAACTGCTTTAACACTCAGTCCAAAACACTATCATATTTCAAGTGACAGCTGTGCATTAAGTACTTACATGATATGCACATAGGCACCACAGTTTCCCCCTCCCCATTTCACTTTGACTATGCTTCAACTCCTTTGTCAAGACTCTCTACTTTCATCTTGCCTTTCCAAAACTGATCTCGACTCAACAACCCACAAGGTCTTGTGGTATTTTACCACTTCTATCAACTTCAAGAGTAAGGTATTAAAGCAGGCGTGCTTTATGTACATTTATTTTCACAACTTGCTGCAGTCCTTACCCTTCCCGTACTTCCACTCTATGATCTCTTGCTTGCTATAATATGATCAGCGTTCCTACTCCCACTTGAGAATATTGTAGTTCAATACCCATTTCAACAGAAGTAACAAAGACTTTTGAAAAAAAGAACTTCAATGCAATCCCCATTTATCTCCCAAAAAGTCACACAGATAAATACATTACAGAACTCCAAAATTTGTTTTGTAGGAAAGGAAGCATCTGTGTTCAATACTCTTCTAAGATTATGAAACAGTTTAAAGGTTTTGTTTGCCTTTAAGAGAAGAAAAAGCTGATTCAGTTGTAAAATGAACCCAATAATACACACTCCTGTCTAAGAATTCCCGCTCCTCTTTTGATGAGAAGAGAGCAAGGCATAAAACTAGCTGTTGAAAGCACTGAAACAGTATGAGACAAGCAGTACTGCCATCACACAAAGAAACTCTCCCCCTTCTACTAAGGCTGAATCAGCAGGGGCTTTGTAGCCTATGACACAACTAAACTTTCCCTTCATTTAAACCCCCATCTGAGAATTAATCGTCTATGCTGCACACCATCTTCTTCTAAAGGTGCCTAATCTCCTACAGAAATCCACTTGGTTGTTTATTAATTTCATGTAGGTAACAAATTTCCAGCAACAAGGGAATGAAATCCAGAGAACTAAAGCTTGATTTCTTATAAAAATGAAATATTGACGCAAACTCTAGGCAGAAGATGGAAAAGCAGCTTATTTGGTGTTATATCCCTCTCCTTCTTTTGACTCCATTCCTTGACTAAGTTTTACAGGGGCTCTGACTATGTTATTTTTGCTTCCATCCACAACCCAAGAAATACAAGTAATAAAACTCAATCTAATATTCACAAAGCATTCAAGAAGAGACAGAGTCAGAATATTCCCACAAGAGATGCACATGCCAAATACTTTTTTTCCCCCCTATTTCTCTTACAAACTTCAATCCTTAAACTGCACCATCCAAATACATGGGCAAAAATAAAAGGAATCTTACTCACTTCCGGAAATAGATTGATTTTTCCCAATAACCATTGATTAATTAAAATGTCCAACAATTTATGTACATATGCACTAAGGTATACAATAACAATGCTCCCCCCCCCCGCCAAAATCACACAATCTACAAAGGCAATGCTAAACAAGGAATCCACGTAAATCTGAAATTATTAGATTACCCTAATAATGAAGATTTAGTATCTAGTCTGACTAGGTGCTTTTATAACTGATTAAACAGAATTCAACACAAATGACGAGCAAGAGGCTTCCCCTTGCCTCCACACCACATCGGGCTTTTTAAAATGACTTTTAGTTCCCCAGACCATAGCAAACAGCTTACAAGAGTTTATACACACTGCACAAATGTACACTCTTAGCTCCACCTTTTAGTTTAGAGGCTCCCTGAAAGCCCAGATGGAGCACTAAAATGTTAATTCCAGCAGCTTTTGCCTCTAAATTTTAACATAGTGTTTAAAAAGCTATCCGATCAATGAGTTTATTCTTTCATAAGGAACATCTCAAATGCAGGGTGTGTAATTAATACTAGTTTCCAGCAGAGGTTGTACTGAGTACAGGAAGGCATTCAGACCACATTTTAATTTGTCTCCATTCACATTTTCACTAAAGATTACTTAATTCTGTTTCCCAAGCTCAGCAGTGACTTACTCCTTCCATGACAAAATGCTGAGAAACATTTTGACTTGCTTTAAAACAGATTAATTTGACTTACAATTAAGAGGAAGCCTACTGGTGCAACATCAAAATACAAGCTATCATATTAAAGAGTGAAAGATAGACGTAAAAAGAAACTATAGATCCACCAAAGTTCCTATTATTCTGAAAGCAAAGCTCAGTTTATTAATATGTAATAACATATAGTCATTAATTATAGGGCAATACCAAAAGGAGTAAGAAAAGTCATCCTCTAAGGCCACTTTATTAACTTGCTTGCACAGTTTAGAAGTCTTGCATGTTTTCTTCCATGAAATTTTGTAAATGTACAACAAAATGGCAACTAAGCTAATTGTTCTAATATCAGTAACCAGTTTATAATTCTGGTTTTTCAAGCTATATCTAGGTAACATCTGCATCTATAGAAAAGCATGACAGTTTCACTTATGGAAGGGATCTTCTCTCCGTGACCTTTACAGCCATAACTGCGAACAGCATTCCACAAAGAAAATACAAGATGCTCTGCCTGCAACAGATTTACATCAAAGCTGCACAGTTTCAGGCAATAGCTAACAAGATAACAGAGAGGACTTGCTTACAAGAGCTCAGAGAAAACTATCAGTTGCTGGGGTTACGGTCAACTACCTTTTGACTATCGGCGTAAACCTGAAAATAACCCCCCATTGTTTACCTGTTAGCATCACTAAAATCAATGCTGGATAGGACTCAAGAGGTCATCTTGTCAATCTGCCACTCCTGAAGTAGGGATAAATAGCATTTCCTTTCTGACAGATGTTTAATTTATTCTTAGATACTGTCAGTGACAAAAGTCCCCTCCCTATTCTAGTCCAATGGTTTGTTATTCTTAACATTAGAAGTCTTCCCCCCAAGACCAATTATTTAAGTCAACTATTTCTTGTTTTAGCCCCCATAAACCTTTATGTTCTTCCTCCTTGTAGTAGCCTAGTACATATGAATAACTTAAGACTACGAGGAGATAAAAAGTTAACATCTTAATTTGTTCAATTCTTGTGTGTCATATTCTTCAGGTATCTGATCTGCTACTGAAAGCATCCAAAAGAGAGGAAAACCCTTTCTCGATGTACCATGTCCAGAACTGAAAATAGCATTCTAACTAAATCCTACCAGTATAGAATTCAGTAGAATGATTACTCCAAGTATTTACCATCTTGCTACACCACAGCAGAGCATTTATTTTTCTGCACCAGCAGAACAAGGTTAATCACAAATTGAGCACCAATCAATCAATAATCTGCACACCACTGCTTACTCAGCTCTTGTAGAACTTGAAAAGCATGTTTTGAGCAGACATTTGAACAACAAATGGGCAGGAGTGTTGCCCAACAAATGGGCGGGAGTGTCGATCTGCTCGAGGG
>NW_009207237.1:5924-19947 GCF_000690835.1 Fulmarus glacialis | reverse complement strand
TTATTTTATTTTATTTTATTTTATTTTAACTCTAAATGGAGTTATCTGTTGAAAACAAAACGTGTAAACCAATGAGTCCTAATCTCAGAAAGATAACATGTGGCCTGCAACATGCAAAGTCACCACAGTACTTTTCAGTAGTCCACCAGTTGTAAATTTTTAAGAAAATGAAGAAACAGTGGATTGGATATTTTGGGTCATATTTTACAAAAATAATTTGCAACCAAGTGAAACAAAATTTCAGGTATGCTTTAGTATAGATCACTTACTGAGAAAAAGAATATTTTTGGATGCAAAGTAAAAATAATCAGGAATTTTCTGTTAGAATGATTTGCCAATGGACAGCATTTCTTTTAAAAAAGCAAATTTTTATTGTCTGTGGGGGAAAATAAAAAATAAAAAAATATTTTGAATTCTGAAATATTTTGCCAGAAAACCTATTTTTTCTGATCAGCCTAGACTGAATACTACCAAAAGTTTGTTCCTTGTTACCCAAAATAAAAGCAAGCAAATCTATTTAAGCAATATGGTTGGAAGATGCAGAAATTCTAAGAAATTAAAGACATATATTTTTCAAGCACTTACAAGCTACATATAAAAATACAACACTATGTGCATATAGTACTGCATATTGAAGTGCATTAGAAGTGTGCTGTCTAATGGCAGACTCAATTTTTTTATATGCATATTTTGTTCTTAACAAGAAGCTAAGTAGTATATTCTGGGAAGAGAAAACAAATCATAGAGTTCTTACCAAGAAATACTTTTCAACCTACCTGGAAATATTTAACCAAATAAAGCTCACTTAGAAACTGGAATATGTTTCGCAAATCAAAAAATCAGGATGAAGAAGGTGTGACAGACTTAAATCCAAAGTAATAAATTACACTTAAGAAGAGCTAAAAACCCAAGGAGTAAACATGGAATGTAGAAGCCAGTAAGAAAAATACTACAGAGGAAGAGCTGAACTTATGCCCAACGTCACCAGAAATTAAAAACTAAAGGTGGTTAGAAATCTTATAGAAATTCAAGAAAGATCAATTTGCTTAATAACATCTCCAGAGAAAGAAAGATTATTCCTGAGCGTCTTCAGTCTGTAAAGCCCACTAAAATGTATTTCAGACAGGCATATCTGATAAAACACCATGCTCTGCCTTGGAACATTGCAAGAAGCAGCATATGTTTGTTACACTTACTAGAAGTCACCAAATAATTAAAAGGTATTAGGAAAAAAAAAAGTGTGTTCTAATCTGAATAAAAGAATCTATTAAAGGAAATGACACTAGAGATTCTTCTAGCAAAGAAGCTAAAAGATATTATTCGCTTTGTGGGATAAAATACTATTTGAGCATTACACCTAAACCTGTCCACTGTTTTCTATGCCTAAAACATAATGGCTTCATCAGAAGGTGGTATAATTTTTTTCCTGAACCACCACAGACTTCTATGGATGCTCTAGATGGAATGTCTAGCATACTATTTTCCTAAAAACAAAGATCAATTGAGCTCAGCCATTGTTTCATAGATTTTAGTAGCTGAAGTATATACACTGGGATGTATAGAGTGAGTGAGCTTTGCAAAGTTACCTCTGAATCATGGCAAGGAAGTAGTGTTTGAATCTTAATATACAGTAAAATTTTCTGTAACATTTCTGTTTGAAGCTAGATGTTCAGTTTCATATCTTATTGTATCATGTGAGCTGCTTATCTTGGTGGCAGGGTGAAAGGGAAAATAAGCTAACAACTTTCAGATTGTGAACTGTTATGACTAAAAAAATGTTTTGCAACTCTGCATTTTGTCAGTTGGCTTCTCTCTTTAAAATGTACAAGAACTGTTAGAGTAATTAGATTAAATTTACATGATTCTTTCTTATGAGTGGTTGTTATTAATTTTAAAAGCTATGGCAGAAACTGAATGAATAGCTATCAAGGCACAAAGTAGTTGTGCATTGAACTGGAAATCAAGAGATCTATGTGTTATTCCTGGTTCTGTCTCTTGTTCCCAAGGCACTTCACATCTCTATACCTCATTTTCTGTAAAATGGGAATAATTATATTGTAGCCTTTTTGTAAACTGCTTTGTGGACTGGTCTGCATGTGAAAAGTGTTATATAAGTGGTATTATTCTAACTTCTATTATTAATGTTACCTACACTGCAGCTGTTGTAGTTATGATATTTATACTTGTCCTACTGACTAATTAAATGTTCTTCCTCTTCAGTTGTATTTTTAAAAGACAACTTTACTGATTCCTTTACCATAATTGTTTATACCATGCAGACCAACTTATCTGATCCTTGTTTTGTGGTGTATATACACATATACATGCACATACAGGTATATATGTTTATATGTATGCATATACACATATATATACACACAAATATGAATACTTGCATGAAAGCCATGTACCATCTTTTGAGGATAATGTGTAGGAGAAATACTTTTTCTTCACTTATTTTCCATTATAAGGCCATATTACTCTACTCTCATTCATATTTAGTACTATTTCACCATTAGTCTTATCAGACACCCACATACCATTTTGAAAATATTCTATACTTTTGTCAAGGGTAAAGCCATCTAAGTGACACTTTCAGCTATTAGCAAAATGCTGTGTTAACACATTATTTCTACTGCTTTCTGGAAATTAAACTTAAGAATAAGCAAATAGGATCATCATTTAAAAATAGTTGAGCAATCTTGTGTTCTTGGTTTATTTCTAACTTGTTGTGATTGTGTAGTTCAACTAAAATTAACCAAACAAAATGGTAAGCAAGGATCTGTCAGTTGCTTTATGTGCCCCCAGAGTTTTCTTCAAAGCGAGAACAAAGTGCTTCATTGCTTCTTTCCAGACTGCATAAAAAAACCCCAAATTTATAATGGTTCATTGCACTTAACTTCAGAAAAATGTCAGATCTTCTGAAGTGAACCTCAGATTAGTTCCATTATAGTGTGCTTAGGCAGATAGAGAACACCACAACTGTTTGGGTTTTTTTTGCTGTTCTTGTTTTCATTTTTCAGCTCTAAACTGTTTTAGGTAGTGAGAGGTGACATAGATTTTGAGTAATCTGTTGACTCAGTCAGATGGTTGTGGTGAATTTTACTTTTTTCCAAACAATTTTAACAAATAGCTCAGTGACTGAAGCAACCATTTTTTTCTCATAAATGGTGAAATACTGCTAATGTTTCTGTTGAATCTGTTTACCAAAAGATAGGGGATCTAAGGTCACAATGCATCCAATTCTACAACGACCTCCTATTGCAAAATTGGTTACATTGCTAAGTCTCCTCCAACCATTCATCATCACATTTGCACACAGCTGTTTCAGAAGCCACATGGTCATCTGTTTACTTGCTGGAAAATTGATATAATACTAATAAAATTCCTGTTGATTTCAGGCAGAAATATGTCTAGAGATTTGTGCAAAGGTTCTACACTGAATTTTGATATTTTCCCTCTATACCCAGCCAAGGCTTCTCTATGGACTTTGAAGAGACACAGATTATTCCACTTAGCAATTTCACACCACACCCTTTTCAGTACTGAAAAAAGTATCACAATACTATTAAGTTTCACAACTTCAAAAATGTCATTTTTCCATTATTATGTTTTTCATTCCCTCCCAATTACCTTAAGCTTTTCACTTTGTCTATGCCTCCTCAGCAAACAGCTGCTTTACACAGAGGTACAGGGTGCCCATCACTACAAAGTTCCTTCTTGGGAACAGACTTTCACTACCACTCCCCGCATAAGAATGCCCCTTTTTTGCAATACTTTACAAAGAAGATTCTTACCTCTGAATTGGAGAGATGTGAGTTTGATGAATGGACTGCTAGATGGATGAGGAAATTGGCTGGAAGGCTGCATCCGAAGAACCATTATGGTCAATAGCTTAATGTCCAAAGGGAGATCAGCAACAAGTGGTATCCCTCAGGTGTCTGTACTGGGACCAATGCTATTTAATACTTCATCAATGACACAGACAGTGGGATTGAGTGCACTCTCAGCAAGTTTGCAGATGTCATCAAGCTAAGTGGTGCAGTTGATTCACTAGAAGGGAAAGGATGCCATCCCGAAGGAGCTTGACAGGCTTGAGGAGTGGGCCCATGCGAACCTCATGAAGTTCAACAAGGCCGAGTGCAAGGTCTTGCACCTGGGTCAGGGCAATCACTAGTATTAGTACAGACTGGGGGATGAATGGATTGAGAGCAGCCCTGCAGACAAGGATTAGAGAATGCTAGTGGATGAAAAATCAGGCATGAGCTGACAATGTGCACTTGCAGGCCAGAAAGCCAATCCTATCCTGGGTTGCAAAAAAAGCAGTGTGGCCAGCATGTTGAAGGAGGTGATTCTCCCCCTTTACTCCACTCTTGTGAGACCTCACCTGGATCATCCAGCTTTGGGACCCCCAGTACAAGAAAGTCATGGACCTGCTTGAGTGAGTCGAGAGGAGGGGCATGAAGATGATCAGAGGGCTGTAACATCTCTCCTATGATGAAAGGCTGAGAGAGTTGGGGTTGTTCAGCCTGGAGAAGAGAAGGCTCCGGGGACACTTTATTGCAGCCTCTCCATACCTAAAAGGGGCTTATAAGAAAGGTGGAGAAAGACTTTTTACCAGGGTCTGTAGTGACAGGACAAGGGGCAATGGTGTTAAACTGAAAGACGGTAGGCTTAGATTGGATATAAGAAAGAAATTTTTTACGATGAGAGTGGTGAGACACGGGAACAGGTTGCCCAGAGAAGTTGTGGATGCCCCATCGTTGGAATTGTTCAAGGTCAGGTTGGATGGGGCTTTGAGGAACCTGATCTAGTGAAGGATGTCCCTGCCCATGGCAGACTAGATGACCTTCAAAGGTCCCTTCCAACCCAAACCATTCTATGATTCATTCCAAGATGAAAAAATCCCTTACCAATCTGCACTCTTGTCTTGTCTGTCCCTTTGCACTGTCAGACAATTTGCATTTCCTAGTTTCCCAACAAGATACAGTCATCTACAAAATGATGAGGCAAACAGAGGCAGAATCTCAACAAACTAAATTAAGCAGTGGTGTGCCAGGCCAAAACATTTATAATAGAACAAAACAGGACAAAAAGTTGCATAGTTTTATATGTGTATATAAGTATAAATATACAGTTTCCACATGCCGTATATAAGGTGTATGTAGTTATATAGTTTCTACACAGAGATTATAGGATTTTGTGTGTGTAGTATTGTCCTGGTTTCAGCTGGGATAGAGTTAAATTACTTTCTGGTGGCTGGGGGCTGTGCTGTGTTTTGGGTTTGATATGAGAGGAGCATTGATGGCCCATTGATGTTCTGGTTGTTGCTGGGTGGTGCTTGCACCAGGGACTTTTCGGCTTCCCATGCTCTGCCAGGTGCAACGGAAGCTGGGGGGCGGGCAGCATAGCCAGGGCAGTTGACCCAGCTGGCCAGTAGGGTATTCCATACCATGTAACGTCATGTTCAGTATAAAACTGGGGGGTGGGGAGGTGGGCTCTCGCGGTTTGGGACATGCGGGGCGTGTGGTGAGCAGTTGCATTGTGCATCGCCTGCTTTGTATATTCTATTATTGTTGTTGTTCTCATTGTTATTATTACTGTTCTACTTTGTTTTATTTCAATTATTAAACTGTTTTTATCTCAACCCGCGAGTTTTTCTACTTGTGCCCTCCCGATTCTCTCCCCCATCCTACCGGAGGTGGGGGGTGTTTAGTTGCTGGCTGGGGTTAAACCACGACAAGTATGAACATATAGTTAGCATATGTAGTACTAGTTAGCATAGTAGTATATACATAATATAGTACTTAATAATGTTGATTTTTTTGGTGGTGTTGTTGTGCATGACAGCCCTAAAAACTGAGTAGTTTGATAAATTCTCTCAACACCATTCTATCGATTATAACCATCTTATTGCTAAACTGAATATGGCTCTTAGGTATGTGATGCTCAGACCTGAAATATCCACCTTTTAGATGCTTGACCCCATGGTGAAATATCTGAGCTAAATTCATGCAGACTGTTTTAAAAATAATTAGAAACCACAATGGTAAGCTTTGCATGTATAAATTCAAAGGCATTGGTGGGTTGAAAGGAAGACTCCTGCATTTGGCTCCGCATGGGGTGTGTGGTGAAAATTTACTTCCTTAAAATATGAGGCACATTAATGTGACTGCGATTAAAATCAATATTCTTATGGGGAGTTGCAGCATATTATTTTTGAAATGAAACAAAATGCAGAAAATTAAATGGGTTGGGTTTCAGTTCTGGAGGCTGAGACCAAACTCAGCCTATCTAATATTAGGCATATAAGTAAAGTGTTTAAGACACAAATTAAATAGACAATAAGTAATGTAAAGCAATTGACATACATTTTCAATGGACATGTTGAAATGGAGATTTCAAAGGAAAGATTGAGATCTTCAGAGGGTGATTCAGTCTTTAGATGTATCAAGGGTAAAAGAGACCAAAGAAACAAGATGAAAGTATTCTAAGTCTGACCATATAAGCCTAAACAACTAACGGAAGGACTCAAATTCCCCTGAGGGAAAGTTTCTGAAGATGTCATGATATTACTGTTGTGTGATGTGTGTCTTTTGTAGCTTTGGTGTGTTTACCTCAGAGCATTCCCATGGATGTCTGTAAAAGATATCTGGAGCATAGACAATACACAGGAGTTATCCATTCTGCCTCAAGTCACTTTAATAATCGCAAAAGAGAAAGTATTGTTATGTGTAACCACTTCTTACTACTCATATTAGTCCAGTTTGCTTTGTCTTTTACAACTTTTGTCCATTGTGTCTCAGCACATTTTTGGTGTTAGCAAACGGACAAATTGGTAGTACACATTCATTGTGTGCCTATTACTGAATTGCCAAACCTGTCATTACTGTAACAAATTGTTGCATAATTTGCAGGTTTTTTCTGAAAGGAAAATTTATTTTTCTTTGAAAAATTTTGTTTTGTGTTTACTGCCCATGAGAACATCAGCTTCTTATCAAAAAAAAAGGAAGCGATCCATCCTAAAAATGTTCAACCAGGACCCAAATTCTTTCAAGTAATTGTTATTATTTATTATTATATCATAGTCAGAATTTTTATCAAGTATTTTTATAGGCTATTGTATTGGGATTATGAGGCAAGGTTTTGGTAGCAGGGGGGCTGCAGGGATGGCTTCTGTGAGAAGACACCAGAAGCTGCCCTCATGTAGGACAGAGCCAGTTCCAGCCAGCTCCAATACAAACCCACCACTGGCTAAAGCTGAGCTAATCATCAGAGGCGTTGGTAGTGCCTCTGTAATAACATATTTAAGAAAGGGTAAAAAATGCTATGCAGCAGCCTAGTGGGAGAGATGATTGAGAAAATGTGAGAGAAACAGCCCTGCAGACACTAAGGTCAGTGAAGAAGAAGGGGGAGGATATACTCCAGGTGCTGGAGCAGAGATTTACCTGCAGCCCATGGAAAAGAACATGGTGATGGAGGTTGTCCCACTACAGCCCATGGAGGACCACGGTGGAGCAGATATCTACACTGCAGCCTGTGGAGGATCCCACACCGCAGCAGGCGGATGTGCCCTGAAGGAAGCTGCAGCCCTTGGAGAGGAGTCTATGCAGGAACAGGTTTTCTGACGGGAACTGTGGCCCATGTGGGGACCCACACTGGAGCAGTCCGTTCCTGAAGGACTGCACCCCGTGGAAAGGACCCATGCTGGAGCAGTTCTTGAAGAACTGCAGCCCATGGGAAGGACCCGTGTTAGAGAAGTTCATGAAGGACTGTATCCTATGGGAGGGACCCTATGTGAAGCAGGGAAACAGTGTGAGGAAGAAGGACCGGCAGAGACGATGTGTTTGGGTTGTCTGCAACCCCCACCCTCATTCCCCTGTGGTGCTTGGGGGTAGGAGATAGAAAAGTTAGGCATGAAGTTGAGCCTGGGAAGAAGGGAGGGGTGGCGGGAAGGTGGTTTTAGCTTTCTTTTATTTCTCACTATCCTACTCTGTTACAATTAATTGGCAATTAATTAAATTAAGTTCCCCAAGTCAAGTCTGTTTTGCCTGTGACGGTAACTGGTAAGTGATCTCCCTGTTATTGTCTTGACTCATGAGCTTTTCATGATTCTTCCCCTGTCCTGCTGAGAAGGGGGAGTGATACAGTGGCGTGCTGGGCACCTGGTGGTCAGTCAAGGTCAACCCACCACAGATACAGTGGATTAAGTGGTTTAGGACTACAGAGCAAACCAAAAATACAATAAACAGCAGCATTATCCATCGCCTAAGACTTTGCATTACCTTTTTATTACCTTTTTGTATTACCTTAAAATCCCAAACTGGATTTTAAATTTTTAGCCTCCTTTCTGTTGAAAACATGTGAAATCTTGTGCTTCCATTATCCTTGCGGAAGGTTTTAGTTGTCCAAATATAGGTGTCAGTGCCAATTGAGACAACTTGGCATCTGAGACCAACTGCGTGAGGCTAAATTGTGATTTTTGTCCTTCCACCCATTGTTCTCAATAATCACAGAAAAGAGGAATTCTCACTTCAGATACTGGAATAAATCTAGGAAACTTCAGAAACCACCATATAGTTTGTCTCATGAAATGTAATCAAAGGAGAAATTTAGGGATGAGAGAGGAAAGGACTTTTTTTCAGTGTTTCAACTTTAAACATGAATTTAAACAGTGCTTACAATTACATAAAATATTAAGGTACAGGAAAGTCTAACAATAAATCCCAGTTGGATCACGTTACCACTTATATATTGCAGTATGTCACGACTGAATTAATTGAAAAGATAAAGTCACCTATTTAATGAACTTTAAAAACCAGCAATCACCTTTCATCTCCCAGGCTAATTGAAACCAGATGTATTTATGGTACTATGTTGTAAGCTGTTAATTAAAAATGTAAAGCAGAGTTGTAACTATCTTATTTTAACACTCTACTACCACCAGAGTAGCCAGCAATAATTTGTGGGAAATTGTTATGTCCACTAGGTCTTCTACTGCTTGGAAAACAATTTCATCCACATAATTATATAGGTTTTTTTGTTTTTTTTTTTTTTTTTTTTTTTTTTAACAATAAGACTCTGTAGAGTCTTATATGCTAAGGAATTTAAATTGAGGACATTTTTCGGTAAGAAATCAGATTGGAACAGAAAATGTCTAGGTGATGAAAAATGAGTAAGTTATGCCTACATTCATTTGATGCTTTCTATCCTCGTATGCACTATAGAAAAGCACTGTGTAAGAAAACAGAAATAAACCCAGTTGAAAACATGATTCTTGGAAAGGTCAGTGATGTTTAAAAATGGATCAGCATTTTCGTAATAACTTTGTCCTCATTCTGCCTATGGGCAAAACTGATTTTAACATTGTACTAGTTAAGGTATTTCCTAATGTTAATTCATACAAACTATAGCAAGTTCTATTCCACAATTTTTATTACATGTTCCTCTTAACTACCTTTCTAATACATATATGTTTCTCATTACTTCCCAAGGTCTTAGGGAAAAAAAAAGGAAAAAAAAAGATTCAAATCGTCTCCTAGAGGAAGCATTGTTTACTTTCACTTCCTGCACAACCCTCTCATCTTAAACAAATCAGATATGTTAAATCGTAATTCCAGTGGCAGAGTGGAGGAAATCGTATAGCAGACCCAAAACACTCAAAGGAAATTAATAGGTGGCAGGAATGTTTCAGAAAAGACCTAGAGAACTCAACACAGCAAAAATTAGGGTTAAAAGATCCAGAGCAGTGTAAATGCTAGCCCATAGAACCAAAATATTATTAGAAATGAGACAGAACATCTAGAATAGCTGGACGTTGAAGCAATGCTAATCTTAGGAGCCCAGAGAGAATCAGTTGCCCAGAACAGTCAGAAGAACAAAATTCTGTAAAAGTTTGGGGACTGAAGCAGACAAAGTAGCGGAGAAGGTCAAACAGATAGGGTTGCTGAAAGAAGATGATCAAAATTTCCCTGTACTACTGCAAATGCAGTGGGAGACGACTGTGCCGGAGAGAGATGTCATGGACATATATTCTTAGAATGTATTCATAAAATGTATTTTAAGATACATTTCCAGATATAGACTAATAATTCATTTGCAAACCAGCCACTGGATCTATTCCTACTTTCTCAGGGTATAGTGATGCATAGGTAGTAACTCTGCCCTAAACAGATTGTTGGAGATTTGCCCAGCAACAGCTGGTAGAAAGTTTATCACCACCTTTTTTTTTTCTTTTCTCTGATGTGCTTGACTGGGAGGGTACTTTATTTTAATCAACCAATATAATGCTTCCTAGATATTGTTGCAATCCAGCTTGATTAGCAGCACCGCTATAGCTACTTTAAATTATGTCATGAATCAAGGCAGCTTTTAGAAACCCAAGAGTTAGGAAATACAGTGGTAACTTTACATTTATTACTATTAATATTTGCAATTTGACAGGATTTACAGAAGTCAAGAAGGGAAGATTATGGCAGGTATGGTAGAAGTGTTTTGAAAATGACTGCTCTAAGCATAAAAAAATCACAAAGTAAAATATTGACCTGAATGCATAGGTAGCACAGACTTAGTTGAATAAGAGACAGAGGGTAGGATAACAAAACAGAAAATTGGTAATGATTATAGAGTGAATATTATCTTGATGTTGTCAGTTAAGATAATGTTAGTATCACCCTTTTAAACATTTCTGTGGCTGACTATAGACCTCAGATTTGAGACAGAAAAATCTGTTTTCTACATAATCCTTCTACTAATATTTCGTTGCCTTTAAGAGATTAAACAAATGAACCATTTTTTAAAATACTGCCTGACACTTTTTTCATATTTCTGTGGGTACTCTTAGCTGAGTAACTATATTCCGTATGTGACAATGCCTTTGATATATTGAATTGAATTCAATATGGAATTCTGAAATTAAAGGAAGAGATGTAGATCCCAAAGCTGCTTGACCAGCTTCATGAAACTTTAAATAGTTATAAGCAAAGTTCTCTGTAGAAAGTAGTTTTAAAGACAAACATTGATTAGGGACAGCTTATATTATTCAGAGTGAGATTGAACCTTAGTTTCAAACACTGATACACTGATGCATAACATAGGTGTCCCCAGCTAACCTTAGTGTCTAAGCTACAAGGCAATGGAAACCTGGGGGATTTGTTTGCCTAAACATAGGTATGCAGTGTCACCTGAGATGCTTTGGGTTTTACCAAGGTGTCTGTACAGGGCTGGCATATATGACATTGTATGTCCAAGAGATACACCTCCTTCTGGAGTAATATGGAAGGCAAAACCAATACTCCACAGGGCCCTAAATGGTGTTAGGTGCCTATGTGTAGGCAACTGTATCCTACACATTGTCAATGCAGTCAGTGAAGAGTCCAGAGAGCTATCTAGCAGAACAAATACAGGAGTTCATACTACTTGAGAGTGATTTGAACAGATCTCCTGACTGTGGTGGTGCATTCCCCTCCCTGCCCCCCCGCCGCCTCCTGGGCCGCTCCACGATCTCAGAAACTCCTGTTAAACCTTGGCTTTGGTGCAATGAGTCAGGCCGTGAAGCGTCCCTTTACCATATCAAGAACACTTGCATGGCTGAGGTTGAGGAATGTACTGATCTTACCAGAAACTTCCACTGCCTGGCCCAAGTGGAGGATGAGAGCAGGGACAATTGTCATCCCCTGATACCCTTATCTGAGTTGTAACTCAAGTGGAACAATACCCTTGTTACTGAAACCTTGAGAATTTTGATGAATGAGAATTTTAATGCGACCCTATAAACAGTGTTCTCAAGTGAGGCCCTTTGAGCTCTCCTGGACCGCAGCAGGCTGTGCCCAGAATCTCCACCTGAGTGGAACGCTTCTCAGAGTTTGTGAACTCTCGAGTTTGTGATATTCAGAGGACCATCGCCAACTGGCACAGGACTTGGGCTGCAACAGTCCTCAGCCAAAACACTCCTCAAGGCTCAACCCTTCACCTGTTGAGAAATGCCAAGACATTTGACATGAGTATTTCACTGAACTCAAGGGTAATTTTTAACAGGTATACCTTTGTATATTTATCTATTTTTTGTGTCTCTGTGTGTGTGTGTGATTTGATGGAGGTACCTGCTAGCAAATATAGTCTGCTAAAATCTTATGATCTATCTTAAGACTGGGAATGAACCTTAGACTGCTGTTAAACACATATAATCCTTTAGACATAGACCATTGACCAGGTCTGGGACTAGGGCTGGCTCCAGCTGGGTCTACTCTGAATCTTGTGACTCAACGGGAGGGTCTCTTTACCCTTTTTTGTATTAGATATAAACCATTGACCAGGTCTGGGACTAGGGCTAGATCCAGCCGCCAGACTCCTCTCTGAGAGGGAATTTAGAAAGCAAGGAGGTCTACACTGAACTTTGTGACTCAATGAGAGAGTCTCCTTACCCTTTTTGTATTAGACACAAACTGTTGACTAAGTCTGATACTAAGATTGGATCCAGCCAGGTCTTCTCTGAACCTCATGACTCAACGGGAAGGTCTCCCTTAACCTTTTCATCCTCGGGCTTTGTATAAATCATTCCAACTCAATTCTAACACGATATGCTGGTTTCAGCTGTGACAGAGTTTAATTTTCTTCCTAGTAGCTTGTATAGTGCTGTGTTTTGGATTTAGTATGAGGATAATGTTGATACATACTGATGTTTTAGTTGTTGCTGAGCAATGTTTACACTAGTTGAGGACTTTTCAGCTTCCCATGCTCTTTTGCCTTGTATGCTTCATCTGTGTAGTAAGTAATAGAGCGAACCTTGCCATTGAACTCTGTTAAGCGCTTTTATAAATTTCTATTAAAATCACTTTCCGCTAATACCTTCAACACTGATTCTTTAAGTGGCCTCTAAACCACTCATTCATGACACTGACCTCACGGCATATAATTCAGTCATCTAAGAATGGACAGCTAGTGTTATTTGAGTTGCTATAGGGAAACTTGCCTGGCTGCTAATACAGAATGATTTCCATGTTTTATGCACCAGTCCTGAGAGGATGTCTCAGATAACCACAGATTTTCCATGCAATGGTGTCAAGCATTGAATGTCTATAGTCAAGAAAGAAGGCTTTGTTGGTTAAAACAAATCAAAAATCAAGTTATTTTGGAAACAGAACTGAAGGACTTGGAACTAAAGAAAGAAATTTTTTACGATGAGGGTGGTGAAACACTGGAACAAGTTGCCCAGAGAGGTGGTAGATGCCCCATCCCTGGCAACATTCAAGGTCAGGTTGGACGGGGTTCTGAGCAACCTGATCTAGTTAAAGATATTGCTGATCATTGCAGGGAGGTTGGACTAGATGACCTTTAAAGGTCCCTTCCAACCCAAACCATTCTACAATTCTATGATTCTATGATTCTATGACTCCTCTTTGGAAGGCAATGGTACAATAAATTCCCTGTCTGGAAGCTGAAATTAGACAAAATTAAACTAAAGTTATTTATTGCATTTTCTGGCATGAGTGATGGCAAGTAACACTGGAACATTATGCCAATTATTCTTGATTCACTACTGCTAGAATGCGTTTCTTTGAGATTTGATATATTTTGATTTATATTAAGATACGCTTTAATTCAAGTCCAGTTACTGGACTTCTAGAAGAAACTAATGCATTAGATTTCATTAGATAATGAAATTATTATGCAAGCAATCAGATTGGGTCATAGGACACATATTAGGATTGTGACCCTGCGGCCTATAGTGTGTTTCAGATTTCAGGTCCTTTTGAGGTGGTGTTAGAGAGCTAAAGGATGACTGAGAGCAAAGACACAAGAGGGAATACGGTGTCAGCTTCAAAGTGGGATCAAGAATTAGAGGCTCACGAAGAATGAAATAGCACTTCTTGTTGGAGTGAAAAGAAGAGAAAGAGGAATCTGTGTGTACTCACTTTCATTGACAATTAATTGGAAGATGCTGCCACTTTCACTACTTTGTGTATCACAGCTCCTATTTTTACTACGAATATCCCTAGAGTAAAGGTGACAATTCAGCAATACA